>NC_137867.1:8508880-8536380 GCF_963924005.1 Protomyctophum bolini | reverse complement strand
TGTGATTTGTAATTTGTAAATCTGTGCCTGGTCTGCTGGGATGTATATTTCAACAAATTTGAAAGTATTATTACAGAAATTGAAGTTAGAGACACATATTACTCTGATCATGATTTAGTATTAATATCACTATAGTACAAATGAAATACATTTAAAACAATTGACAATTTACAATAAGTAATAAAATAATTATACTGTATAATATATTTTAATTCAGTTTATATACCTTTTTTTTCATCACATATCAATGATTCATTTTTCTGTAAAAAAGTAGTTAGGTAGCAAATAGTTACACGTAATGATTATACATTTCAAACGTTCCTTCACAGAGATACTGAGATGTGATACTTTCCAGCGGTCGAAAGTACTTGCGCGCTCTGCTTGCGCACTAGTAGGCCATTTATGGCCTACTAGTGTGCAACAAGCAAGTATGCACTCGGCAGAGTGCAGTTCTAGTTATTACTAGCCCTTACCGTACATTTGTGATCTTCTGCCCCCCAAGGTCAATGTGAGATCCCTGCGATCCTCAGACAAAGGCCTCCTAATAGTTCCTGGGACTAAGAGAAAGAAAATGGGTGACCGTGCCTTTGCAGTAGTTGCACCTACTTTATGGAATGCCCTGCCTTGCACTTTGAAAAATGCTGAGTCTGTGGATATTTTTAAAAGTTTGCTGAAAACCTTTTTATTTCGGGAACATTTTTCTGATTTTATTTGATTTGATTATGTTGTTCTTATTTGCTTGTTCTACTGTCCTGTTTTAATTATGACTGATTTTATTGTGTCACTGTACAGCACTTTGTAACATTGTTAAGAAAGGTGCTTTATAAATAAATAAAAATAAAATTTACTTACCCGTTGTGAGATATTTGCCCCCCCTCTTGTGGCCGTGGGGGGTACTGCGCCCGATGCGTTTTTAATTCACTAATAAATGTTGCATCCTTTGTTCGTCTTCTCCTACCAAAGCACACCTTTTGCACACATGTCACCATGCACAATACGAAAAGCTAGCCTGTCCACACATCAACCACTACTTTGCATTCATATTCATGTCATATTGACAGTACAATACCCATTTTCGCATTTTTTAATCCACTAATAAATTCATTATTAATCATTAATGTGTCAAATCGAAAAAAGGGCTCCGTTAAGACCTCCATATAATTATGGTCCATGCCTGTGTGAAAGGTGGGAGTGATTGGTGCAGGTAATGATGAGATAACGCGCTGTCAGTGACATTCAGACATTGTTAGAATTATAGTATGATTATTATTATTATTTACTTTTTGCAATTTTGTGAAAGTGAAAGTGGTTCTGTGGGTTTCATAAATAATGCACCAGTGAAAAAGTCTTCACAAGAGCTGCCTGTTTGTTTCCTGGAAAGTGACATATTATACACGGTTTATACGGCCCCAACAGCGAAGATGAGTGATTCATATATATATATATATAGGTCCGGGTTCCGGGAAACAGTGTTCCCCGTTTCCCCTCAGAGGTGCACGCGGATAAGCCTTTGATCCCGGAGGACATGCAGTCTCTCCAGGAGTCGCGCTTGGAAGTCTTCAAAGGCAATCATTCATCCCTAATAAAGTCTTCACTGTCTCCGTGCGCCGAGCGGACCCACCGGCCGTCTGCCGTTTCCTATAGTGTCATGTTTGGGTTATTCACCGCAATGCAGCCGAGGAGCTTGTGGTGGACATTTCTGTCAATTTAGTTTTTGCCCCGGACATACAAAAGGAGCGGAGTGGACTATAGAGCACCGGAGTCCTGACGTCGTCTGCTCGCTCGTACCCTCGGTTCCCCTGGGCCCCTGCATGGTTCACGGAAGTCATTTCTCTATATGGAGAATAACACGGGGTCATCTTAAAATTGTTTCATATAAGCGTTGTGGTCCAAAAATAAATATTGTCAGGGAGGCGTGACGTGTCTCTGTATCGTTTGCGACTGTCAGTCACTCATATAATATGATACAGTCTGTTTCCAGCGAAAATGTAACTTATTCAGTAGCAGTTTTCTCTCAGTCAGTTGATTCTTCAGAGCCATATGAGTGCAGCGGCCTGGATGATTTGTTCATTTTTTCAAAAACAGTTCTTATATGAGGCGGTCTAACATCCCCCTATGCCATAGGGGGCCATAGGGCCTATGGGGATTACAATGCAAATAAAAAGTACATGACGTACGTGGATTTTCACCCTGGCCTCTACCGATATTGACGTCAGACTTTGGTGCTCTATAATATTACCAAAAAGGCAAAAACACATGAAACACAAAAAAGAGCTGAATGACCATAACAGGTCTCTGACTCTGAGAGTGTTCATTTATTTTGTACATTCAGAGCTCAGGAGGTCCTATAGCCCTGCGGGCGTCATGTGAACCATGGCTAAGGAGGTCTTTGCAAAAATAGAACATTTGAGAACCACTGGGACAACGCTCCACACGTCCAAAACTCTTCTCCCTTCTGGCTCCAAAACTGTGGAATGCCCTTCCCATTGCAGTCAGAACTGCAGCATCACTCCCAATCTTCCGCCGTAGTCTGAAAACCCACCTTTTCAGACTCCATCATGGCCCGTAGCACTTACCCTATACCCCCTTAGATATAGCATTTCTGTAGACTTGTAGACAGCACTATAATTGCATTGTATGTAGTCATAGCACGTCATAGTAGCCTACATATGTGTATAGCATAGTATAGTATATATGTATAGTTTCATTATTATATAGATAGTGCACTGTTACGTTCTTAGCTTACGCATGTTTCATGATAAATGCTTTTTATGTGAAGTATTCCCATGCCTTTTTCTTCTTGCTTAATGTAAGTCGCTCTGGAGTATATAAGAGCGTCTGCTAAATGCCTAAATTGTAATTGTAAATTGTACTAGTAGTGGACTCCTAATATGCCATATAGTGTTATGATCAAAATGAGAACATTATAATATATATTTTAAAATGGAAAGGAGAGGGTCGCACAACTCGTAGTCCCGGTGCAAAAAAAAGACAAACATTTTATTTACCAACGTTTTGCTTCTTCATATGATATGATATGATATGATATGATATATGATTCATATCATATCATGATACGAGCTTGTATAGGTCTGCTATTTTTGAAAAAAAAAAACGTGAAAATATTTATTTCAGAAAACGGTCAGGCCTGAATGGGTTAAACATTCGCCACGGCCGCCGAGGCCAGGTCTGGCCACGGATAACATTTTGTTTCCGTGCCAATTAAGGACATCTACAGATGCCTGCCTATATGTCCCGTACGTAAGAGGTCGTTAGATCGATGGGTGGTCTGCACTCAACTCTCCATGAAGGAGAGTGCATGTCTCCAAACGCCTCGACCTCAGTGTCTCTGTGATAGTCAAGTGTTCTGGTTTGCCTCGGCATTCAACCTCTCCCTCACCCCCAGATTTGAACTTTTTGTACAAGTGTCTCAGTTCAAATCCGTGTGGCTTTTCAGTTTAAAAAAAAAAAAAAAAAAAAAAACAGAAAGAAAATGTCTTTAAATGTGGTTCCAAACCACATACTGTGACTGTATATTGCGGCCTTCTATATAGGCAGAGAGAGCAGTGCCGTCATGCTTCGGAAATGTTCGACGTTGCTTCTTCTGTATACTGTAAAAGCCTTTGTTCTGTCCTCACTTCTTCATTAGACCCGGGGGGGGGGGGGGATTTATGCGAGGGTGAGGAGAGAGCATCACCTCATCTGGTTAGGGTGAGTCTGGGTCAGCCTGAGAACCCACCTGTGACCTCCCCTCACCTCCCTTATTATGCTGGCGCTCTGGGGACTCAGTGGTTCTTCCCATATAGGCTGTGACCCCCCCCCCCCCCCCAAAATAACCACATTTGAAGTTGTCGCCCCTCCCCTCTCACCCGAACAAGCTCTTGTAATTGTAGCAGTTGTAATATGTCTCAGTTCCACAGACAGATATTGTTGGAAATAGCCGATCTATATACATACAGGCTCGCACAACGCCTCGCATCGCGAGGCGTTGTAGAGCTTGTAGATCGGCTATTTCCAAAAGGCTTGCCGCTTCTTAGGTAACATTTGACATTGCAATGTATAGGGTTAAGGTTAGGCATATAGTTTTTGTGAGGTTAAGGTTAGGTTGAGGGGAGGCATATGACCACGGCCATCAGGTAGAATGCTCTGGGAAAGAGGTTGTCCCGGCGACCATTGTAAGACGAGTCGGCCGCATGCGGTCTTATGCAAAGGTTAAAATGTCATTTAGATAGCATGTTGTATATAGACTATAAATTATGTTCAATTGTTGACCTGCAGGCATCCTATAGTTTGTATAGTTTCAATGTACTTATATTATTATAAATTATTATAAATTATTATAAAAGATGTCTTCTACATCCTGACAGTTTTCCATTCTGACCTGAGATCAGATTCTAAAAGATGTCTTCTACATCCTGACAGTTTTCTGAAAAAGCCATGTTTCTATGTCTAGAACTTCGATTTTTTCAAAAATAGCAGACATAACATAATGCTAACACCAAAAGGGGTTCCCGCCCCAAAATTGATTAAACGGTGAAGTACTTCAGCCTCTGTGGGGGGTATTTATATGCAAATATCATAACCAATGGCATTGCAATGAACATCACTGATGAGGTTTAGGTGAAAAAAGAACAGATTAAAAAAAAAAAAAATCAAGTAATTAATTAAATATAATTGTTGCTATAAAGCAACGCTTTAGAGTTAAAATAGTTCAAATTGCCGGGTCTACAAGCTCACAACCTGTCGATGTAGATCGTCTAGCTGTTTTAAAATGTTTTTCAAGAGAGTTAAATTTGGCAAAGAAATGTAGGAATAAAGGCTATAAGGCACGCCGAAGATAGGCTCATTATAGGTCCACTGGCAGAGCCTGACCAGAGCTTTTGTGATGTTTCCGGAGAACAGTGTATATACCACCACCGACTCAAGGCCGGGCACTGCACTGACTCGGTGGGGTAAACGGTTCTTGAGTTACGTTGATTACAGACGTACACACGTACAGTACACACACATACGTACAGAGACATGGTGAGTTTATATAGTAGGATATCGTATGGCTGTGACAATAGTGATAAGGATTTTCACCGTGGGGTTTCCTTGGCTCACATACAGGGGGCTCTGTGTGACTTAATTGGGTCCTCTCCGTCCACTCCGAGCACCAAGTGTTTCTACTTATTACTGCAGGCACTGAGGTGGACGCCCGAAAGCCAACGGGCAGGTGTCCATATACATGCGCTGGGAGAGAGAGCGCGAGAGAGAGAGAGAGAGAGAGAGAGAGGAGAGAGAGAGAGAGATTTTGGTTTTGGTACTTGATCTGTCATGGTTGCCCATGGGAACGGAGACAGTTGATGAGACAACACAGCAAGATTGCCAGCTGATCAAACACACACACACACACACACACACACACACACACACACACACACACACACACACACACACACACACACACACACACACACGCACACACGCACACTCTCTCTCTCTCTCTCACACACACACACACACACACACACACACACACACACACACACACACACACACACACACACACAGACACGACCATATTTTTTTATTTTTTACAGTCTATGGCTTTGGCCTGACATCATCATCATACCTGGAAGTTGTGCGGGGAAAACTTTTCGGCCTTGACAGCCCATATACATGCCAACAGAAAAGTCCCATCAGAATGGGTTAAACGACGTTACACTCACTTTGCCACTCACTTTACGCATGCACATGTAAATGAACGCCCTACTTGATCATACTATACACAGCGTCACACTAAAGTATCAAAAGTAGCAGATTGCAACTCGTGACTTTTTTTTGTAAATCTTGCTTTTGATCTGCATATTTGTTTGAATGTTCTGGCTGCATGCCGTTTCTTTTTGTTGTTGTTCATTGTCGTTTACATTAGGCTATAGTATAGAGATAGTGTAACTATAGCCAATAGATTGACAAGCTCAGCACTCACCAACCTCGCAGATCGGCTACTTTTTGCAGATTTCTGACAGTTATTGGCAACAAAGTCTTAATAGCTTACTAAGATGAAAAGTATAGGCTATGGATATTTGCTCCATTTTGTAAACAAACAAAAGTTTCAGTTATATGTCTCCGTCTGTAATTGTTTGTAAAGCCTAGTTTTTTTATTTTTATTAAATGTGTCCATTCTAGTTTATCATTTCGTCTTAGTTTATAGTTTAACTATAGCAACACTGAACCCCCCCCCCCCCCAAAAAAAAAAAACCCAAAACACCTTCATCTGTCACAGTACTAACGTTTGTTTGAATGCTCTGGCCCTTCTGCGCCTTGCAGTGCGTCGTTCCAATCTACAATAAATGGTCTTTGGCACTTGCTAAATAGATGGCAAAAGGCAGAACAAAACAGTGACATCACTGAGCTGTCCCCATCAGACCCACATTTCGTGCTCCGAGAGAGCTGTGTGTGTGTGTGTGTGTGTGTGCGTGCACAACTGGCTGACCTGGCTGGCTGCTTTAAGGTTGAGCAACTCTCTCTCTCTCTCTCTACTCACTGCAGTGTTTTGAAACATCATGTGAACCAAAACAAACCTTTTCACACACACACTCAGCGGTGGACAGCAACTTCAGTTATCCCAGTTTGGGGCGGGAACCCCTTTTGGTGTTAGCATTATGTTATGCTTTGGCTATTGGAAAAATAGCAGATCTACAAGCTCACACACAGCGAGCCACAGAGTGGCGCGCTACGAGCTTGTATAGGTCTGCTATTTTTGAAAAATCGAAGAACGACTGACATGGAAACATAGCTTTTTCAGAAACCTGTCGGGGTGTAGAAGTAGAAGACATTTTTAGGATGGGGAAGGGGGGGGTGGTCATCTCTTTATGTGAGATAGCCCTGCTGGATGACCATAACATATTTGTAACTGTACTAACTGTAATACGTGTACAGAGCTATGGGGTTCTTGGAAATACAACGTTTGAGAACCACTAGTACCAGTGGACTCCTATAATGTGTCATATAGTAAATCACCGTCATACACACACATTCTGAAGAAAACCGAGAGACCGACATTCAGTAATTGGCCATTGGGATTCAAAATAAGAACATTCTAATGGTGTGTAAAACTGACACTGACACATTTGTCAATATGTCCGTGTACGGACATGTTGATGACGAACCCCGAACCTGTGCTCTACCTTTTCAGGCTGCTACCCCCCCCCCCCCCCCCCCCCCCAAAAAACAAACAAACAAACAAAACAATCATATTTGAACACCCCTCCTGCCACACAAAGCAATCATATTTTAACTGGGGACCCCCTAAAGCAGGGTTTTTTAATTTAAAGGCCCATCACTTATTCTGCATTTGAGCCACGGTCCATCATTTGATGAGATTTAGCCTCTCGGAACCAAAATAAAATTGAATATTTTGTCTACAATTTTTAAGATTTTTGTCTATACAATTCCTTGCCTTTGGCAAACGACGATCACAATAATAATACTCTATCAAATTGTGTAGACTCGGAAATGAAGTAATGCAGATGTTTCGCAATAGTTTCACTCTTGAGAGCGTAAGATTATACCAAATCGACCGGTATACGTTCCATTTTATGCACTAAAGATTTAAATAGCTATAAGGGTCCATTTGGTTACCAACTCTCCATCATTGAGCTGGGGGACCACCTAAAATGCCACTGGTTGAAAACCACTGCCCTAAAGCAATCATATTTGAACCGGGGACCCCCCCACCCCCTTAAAAGCACTTGGACTTGCATTTAGTTTGACTCCATTTCATATTGAGAGAAAAATAAAGGGATCGGCTATTTTCAAAATCTTTACACGTTTCTTGTATCATTTGACAATTTGGCCAATGTTTTACCAGTTGATTACTTTTGATGCAGTAATAGTCTTTTTTTCTTTAGTCTGTCTTGGGTATTTAAAAGGTCTGAAAAGTCCTTACATTTCTACACTATACCTAAGTAGTAAAAAAACAAGCAGATATACAAGCTCTCGCGTCGTGACGCTCTGAGCTTATAAACAGAATGGGACACCATATTAAAAGTGTAAAAAGCCAGTTGGGTTAGTGATCAATACCGTATATTACAAATAATCCATCTTGTCACAATTAATCACAAAGACACGTATACAGTAAATAATGGCAAACTGCCATGTCTTCTTGTTTAGAAACCCCATTTCTACTGAATGACAAAATGTAAACGAGACACAGAGTTTGGATTCATTCAGTCATGTTTACTGTCGTGTGACCAACATGACATCATATTAAAAACTCACATTCCTTTCCGTTTCATACACAATGCCGATTCAGGAATCGGGACATACTTCCGAAATACTTCCCGCGCAACAAAGGCCCTTTCTCTTTATATACAAAATGCCAATATGGGCCGCCCGCCTCCTAATGATTCCAGTCAATTTCGAAAACCATTCCAAAAGGGGGGGGAGAAAAAAACTAAACAGAAATGGGGATAATTTCTTGGAAAGAAAGCCACCCCTTTCGGAAATGGTTCGACCAACTCTGTAGCATCTGATCCCACAGGTGGCGATAGAACGACCATTTCCTGCTTAAACCAAAACCAGTAAAATAAGAGATAACAGAGGAAGTATTGGCCCCTTACATCCATACACAAATCTAAGCATATACACACTCATACATCATTAAATGCACGCGCGCACACACACACACACACACACACACACACACACACACACACACACACACACACACACACACACACACACACACACACACACACACACACACACACACACACACACACACACACACACACACACACACACACACACACACACACACACACACACACACACACACACACACACACACACACTCTCTCTCTCTCTCTCTCTCTCTAACCTTGCATTTTAACTTTTTAGGTTTTAGTTTTCGGGTAAATAGCAGAAAAGTTTTGTACATTTGCGATCCATTTGTAAGCTTGTAGATCAGCCATTTACCCAAACATTACGAACCAATGATAAGTATTAGCGAGCAGCCTTGTGACCTACATTATTAACTTACATTGGATCCATTGGGAACACATGGCTCTCTTTTTTTTGTCTGAAGAGTAACAGTTTCTGGACATACAAGGTTTTCCCACGACATACATACTGTAGTAAACATGTCACATTAAGTGCACGCGCACGCACGCACACACACTCTCACACACACACACACACACACACACACTGTGGTGGTCTCTGGTCCTCCAGTCGGCCCACCTGCTCCCCCCCCCCCCCCCTCTGTCTCTGCATGGCCCTGGTGGTCTTCTGACACTGTGTGTAGTGACTGACAAGCGACTGACTGTCCCGCGTTGTGCTTCCAGGATGCTTCATGTCTGCTCCTGTGTGTGTAGGGGACAGTTACCGTTAACGTTAATCCATTACAACAAGTATATATATATATATAATACATAATGTTGCCGTCTCCACGTTTTAACTTCACAATCAGCAGCAGATCCGCAAGTTCGAAACGCGGCACCGAAGCGAGGCGTTTCGACCTCGTCGATGTGCTACTTTCGGTATAGGCTCTCTCTCTATATGCACAGCAGCCATACTGGAAAAAAAGACATTGGGCCCATTCCTCACTACTGCCTTCCACAGGTGTTATCAATTATACCAGTCAAGTATAAAACATGAGAAACGGCAGTTGACACACAGGAGGTGAAATCGGGAAATCACGGGGACACAGCCCTACCTGCAAGGGAGCGCCGCCGGCCTACTGGAAGAGGATACTGAAGGCCATGACGACACAACAGCACGCCACCCAGGGACTCTTACGCTCGCCTGCATGGATTCCAAACAAAACGGCAATTTATGTTTCGTTTAGGCTCAATCGGCCGTCTAGTATGAAACGGCGTAATACACATGGCAGCCGTTTCCCAAAATGTGCGGCGCCACATGCCAACAACAGAGAGAAAAAAACGTGTTTACCTATTCTTGCACATTTCCAGAAAATCCCCAAAGGCCTGGATAAGAGAGAGAGAAAGACACAAGTTACACATATACTTCATATTGAAGCATTCACTGGAATATTGTAATTAGTAATGTCAACCATACATCAAACAAAATACAATTAAAAACAATGGCAAGAGAAATGTCACTCTGATTGGGATTTTATGCAATACCCCCTATTGGGGTTTTATGGAAGATGCTGTTGCTAGTTTGACCAATTATACACATTTCATCTTAGAATAACTTAATAATCTATTATTACTGTAAGGTAGAATACACTCTATGGTCCTTTGAAAACAGGTTGTGGCCAACCCTGCTGCAGAGCTGAACCCCGGCCTGACTTCCTGGTGCTCAATGTTCTTTTTGCTCAGACAGAGCTATAGGCAAGGCTGCCGTTCTGATTGCAACGATGCAGAAGATCAGATCAGATCA
This sequence comes from Protomyctophum bolini, assembly GCF_963924005.1. NCBI lineage: Eukaryota > Metazoa > Chordata > Actinopteri > Myctophiformes > Myctophidae > Protomyctophum > Protomyctophum bolini. The sequence goes on along the minus strand of NC_137867.1, from coordinate 8,525,988 downwards.
CTTCCATCTTGATTTAATAAAATAAAAAAAATAAAAATAAAGGTTTATCTGTTTTAGTTCTTTTGAGGATTTCTTTAGGGTTACCCGTCTTCTGATTCAAGTATTTTGATGTATTGTGAATGTCATGTCTTTTTTATTTTTTATCCCACACCCAGTGTCAATTATCTAATGTAATCCTGGGCGCTACACTTCCTCTGCCAACCTGGGGGGGGGGGGCAGAGGACTGACCTCATGCTTCATTCTATGCATGAGGAGTCCAAGGGGGGGAGTTTCACTACGCCGGACGTAGCGAGTGGAAGGAACACGTTATTCCGACCAGTTCCTTTCCCCTCCATCAGACGCTGGCCAGGGGGAGGTAGTTTAGAGACCAGGATTCCATGAATGTCATCTCTGTTGATGACTGTGTTGTATCTCGGCTACATTGAAAATGAGGGCCTGGCCCTCAAATGTATTCCGAGCTGAAATAAAGGCTATGATGATGATGACCGTCATGATGATGCGCCGTGTTGTGAGCTTCAATGTATACTCAGATGAACGTTAAATCCAATCGATAACGGCCGAGTGTCGACAACGGCTAGTGCTTCTACTTACTGCTGCTTCCGTATTTGTTCTTCCAGGAATAACCAATAATATTTAATGAAGACTTGTTGCTTCCCCGTTCAAAACACACTTGCCCGTCGGGCAACCTGAAAGCAAACTCCACTTGCCCGAACGTTTTATTGACTCACCCGGTCTTATTCTTGTCCAGCAGGCTGGGGGCCATGGCTCTGATGTAGGCACACGTACAGATGAGCAGCAACACCACCGTCAGCAGAGACTGGAAGTTAAAGATGGCCGACTGCAAGACAGGACCATAATGGCAACACAATCAGAACCATATGTACACAGACGGACAGATATAAAACATACATAGTATGATGGGTCAGTTATTGCATAAAATGGAGCCAGTGTTGGATACTAGAAATGTGTTGATCAAGCGCAGTTGGACCGAGACGCAACAAACAATGGTTGTTCTTCCAGCTGTGGTGTCAAGTTGATCATTCGAGTGCGGCAACGAGTGCCAAAGACTTTTGTCTGTTGCGTCTCTAGGGATGGGTATCGTTTATGGGACTTTAACCCATTCTGACCTGAGATCAGATTCACACGAGGTTTCCACTGGACACACACTGGTCTGATTTAACGCATTCTGACCTGAGATCAGATTCTAAAAATGTCAGTCGTTCTTCGATTTTTACAAAAATAGCAGACCTACAAGCTCGTAGCGCGCCACTCGGTGGCGCGCTATGAGCTTGTAGATCTGCTATTTTTCAATAGCTAAAGCATGACATGATGCCGACACCAAAATGGGTTTCCGTTCAGAATGGGTTAATGAGTCCAGTACCGATTCCAGTTCTGCTGATCGTTTCCGGTTCGCAACGGTCGTTCATTCCCTATTTCGGTTTCCAAAATGGCATACAATAATAACTTAAATACGAGGTCAAATGTTTGACCGAAAGCTTTGATTCTTTTAAGCCTCTAATTTAAGACATAATATGCATTATGTGAATAGACTAACATCCGCTCCTTTATTTAACAGTTGAGCCAATTTTTTTTTGTGGATACTAGTGAGCTGCGTGTTCACTGTTCGGTTCGGTATCGGTACCTGCCTGGACCCGAGGTTCGGGACCCATAGTTGTGTCTAATATCTGTGTATTATTTTGCCAATATTGTGTAGACTGATAAATGTTTAAGGTTGTGTTGTTTTGACTCTCTCTCTCTCTCTCTCTTGCTCTATCTATATATAAAACACCTCCATACCAACCATAACTTGTGTGAATCTCATACTTGGCAATACTAGGCTTATCACAATTATTACCTAATCACCTGACGATCAAAATATCTTTTTTGGGCTCGAAGTTATTTTGCACTTATTGTTGCAGACGTTTCCGAAGGTTCCCGTCATGCAGTTTGAAAACATTTGGATAAAATTAACATAAATGTTTTTCTTTTTTTAAAGAATACAGTACTTCTACTCCACTTCATGTCAGAGGCACATAATTGCACTATTGACTGACAGCTGTAGTTAGTTACTTTGCAGGTTTTAGATTTCCGATTGAATTCGGCCATTCAAAAACATCCATCCTTTAAAAAACAGCAAATGTTGTGAGCTGTGATCTGTCTGTGAAGTCTGTCTCATAAGTAATCGACTCCCTCTCATTACGTGGCATTTGGCTGAAAGACACAGGTTGTTTACATGGCATTTAACATGAATCCACCGACCACAATGATCACATCTACAGTCAAACACACAGGCTGGGCTGTATCGATTATAGATACGCGATTCTTCGGTGTCGATCATGCGTGTTGAACTTGAAGAACAATACACACGAAAGTCAACTCATGATGATTGCCACTTGGCATATCGCTTCGTTAGCTGTACATGCTAGCATCATTAGCATTGGTGTCGTCATTCGTGGGAACAAGCGGCAAACCTTTTAGCGTGTGCAATTGAAAATGCCGACGGGAATACGATACATATATATATATTCAAAATAAGTAGTTCATATTAATGTCAAGGTGTGTATTGACGCATAACCGATTGAATTCAGCAAAGACAACTCCTCACCATTACTGTTGCTGTTTCAGAGACAGAAGACACATCACACTTCCGCGGCTCCGCCTCCTTACGTACACATGGTCACATTACGTAGGTTACGTTACTAACGTAGCGAGTGGCGTAAACAAAGTTATTATATTATTGAAAATGTAAAGCCATGGGACCAGGTATTCTGTTACTTGGAGTATTAACATTTATTGATGATGATTCTTATTGTAGGCTACAACTCTACAACACGTCACAGGCAAATGCTATTTGACTTAAAGTAAGAAATTAAATGCAGGTTTACTTTTATTGCTATGTTTTACGTCCAAAATCTGAAGGTAATCAATATAACGTAACTTGACGTAACGTCTCGTAGGGTATCACGTCACCGCGTCGTGCTCTCTGATTGGTCGAGAGGGATTGACGTTCATCTGGATTTCCCCCCCATCCACTTGCGTTCATTTCATTGAGGAAGTAGAAGTTTCTGAAAACATAATTTTATAAAGGAACATTCAAAACATATTTTATAAACAACGTGCAGCGCGCGGACACCTCCTTGCTGCTTCGCCTTATGCACGTAAGTTTGATATCTTCACTGTTATTTTGTTGCTGTTACAATAATAGTGGAATAACGATATAATATATAATAATAAATATGACAGTCTTGTATCAAGGCATGACTGGGAGTATACACACTTCAGTTTATTCCCCGAAAAAGAAAAACACAGTAGCCTACATTCACTGTCTTTAGTGTGTGCGTGTGTGTGTGCGTGTGCGTGTGCGTGTGCGTGTGTGTGTGTGCGCGCGTGTTTTGATTGATTTAAATATTTATTAACAGTTTGCAGAATTACAGTACATTTCAAGCACAAACTCAATACAGAGACTGTTAACTGTGAGTGGACGACCCAATTAAGCATTACATTTGTTTACAACAGGGTCCACATTGTTCAATTCATCAAAACATTTAGAGACATACAAATAGACACTTCTATGTAGCTAAAGAACAGAACAGGAATTCATCATATAGGAAGCAAAAAGGGAAAAGATACATAAGTGAGGGGAAATGGGGGGTGGAGGGGGGATTCAGATTTTACAGAGGCCAGTTTCGAATTGTAGGTGCCCTTTGAGAGCGGTTTTGAAGGAGTCAAGGGATTAACATGTCTTAATGACTGTTGGTAGGGCGTTCCACATTTTGGTGGCATAGGAGCCATATTAAAATAATTTAGTCCCTTGTTTGTGCCGAATCTGGGTTGTACATGGTTTGTTGCACTCCCTCTGGTGTTGTGGGTGTGGACTTTGTTTACATTAAGGAAGTATTTAGACAGGTACATGGGTATCTTGGTGGTGTATCGAATCTTGTTGACCAGACCCATTGCAAGATGCTGTACTCTGTCGTCGACCCTAAGCCATCCCAGCCTGTCAAAGTGGGCAGGGGTGAGGTCGGTTCGGGGGGTGAGGCCAAGTAGGAGCCTGACCAGTTTGTTTTGGGAGGTCTGCAGCCTTGTTTTAAGGGCCTTTGAGGTGCTGTGGTATACCAAGAGGTGGATGCATAGTCAAAGAAACCTTGTACGAGGGCTCCTGTTAAGGTCTTCAAGGTGTTTTTGTTGACCAGTGAGGAGATCCTGTAAAGGAATCTTGTTCTTTGATTGACTTTTTTGATTACGTGGGTGGCCATTTTATCACGGAAATATTGGCCTCCAGGATGGAACCTAGGTAGGTAATTTGATCTTTTCGTGTGATAATATTGTCACCCACTCTAACCAAGAAGCCATCTGCCTTGCTGAGATTACTATTTGATCCGAAGAGAATGGATTCAGTTTTTCCCAGGTGTAAGGATAGTTTGTTATCAGCGAGCCAGGTGCAGATTCTACCGAGTTCAGAGCTGAGGGTCTTTTCAACCTGCAGTTTGTTCCTGTCCGAGACCAGCAGTGCTGAGTCATCTGCGAACAGGAACAAGTTGCAGTCACAAGCTGATGTCATGTCGTTAACATATATTAGGAACGGTAAAGGCCCTGGTATGCTTCCTTGTGGGACTCCACAGCTCACTGTGAGGGGGGGGGTCAGTGTTCCGTTCACCTCCATCTGTTCTCTCCCCTCCAGGTAGGATTGCATCTAGCTCACTGATGTGCTATCAAAACCAATAGCTTTAAGCTTGTTAACCAGTATGGAGTGGTTCACGGTGTCAAAAGCCTTTTGGAGGTCCAGCATGACCATGCCGCAGTATTTTCCAGCATCCACTTCGTGTTTGATGTGGTCGCTCAAATAGAGGAGGCATGTGTCAGTGGAGTGGGATGTTCTGAAACCAGATTGGAACTCGTACTGCAATTTATTAGTGGCAAGATACTTTTCAACCTGTTCATAGACAATTTTTTCCATCACTTTCGAGATGGAGCTTAGAATAGAAATAGGGCGGTAGTTGCCGGGTTCTAATTTACTCCCTTTTTTGTACAGGGGGGTTACTTTGGCCAGTTTAAAATCTTGGGGGACCTGTCCCTGTTTGATGGAGAGGTTTACTATGTGGGTGATGACTGGAGCTATGGAAATGGCTGAGTCTCTGAGAAATTTGGAGGGAATATTGTCATGGCCAGTGGCCTTGTGGGGGGGTCCGCGTCAATATGCCGACGGTCCATTGGTCCGATCGACAACCTACCTCAAACCCTTACCCTAACCTCCCCCGGGGAAGACACCTAAACCTAACCACCCACCCTCTCCCGACCCCCAGCGCACCTCGGACCAATGCTCCTTCGGAGCAATGGTCCGTCGGTTCATAGGGTGCTTCCCCTTGTGGGGTTGGAGGGCACTCAGTTTTTTAAGTACCTCCTCAGTTGTTACCATTGCCATTTTAAAATCATCTTTACAAACACCTAGGTTTTTGTAGAATGCTTTGATGTGCTCTACACCAAAACGCCCAGAGTGGGAGGGCAGTTTGTTAACCAGCATTGTTGCAATGTTTGTAAAGAAGATGTTCAAGTGGTTGGCTACATCAAGCTTGTCAGTGATGAGGGTGTTATTCGATTTTATGTTTATGTTAGTAAACCTGGTTTTTAGTTTCTGACTACAGCCTAGTTGGTTGTTTAGTAGCTTCCAGATCTCCCGTGGATCGTTTTTGATTTCCTCTGCTTTATCATTGATAAAGTTACTTTTGGCAGATTTGGTCATGGCAATTACACTGTTTCTTAGAGGTCACATTCTCACCTAATACTTCGGGGATTTTGGGATTCTTGCATATTTAATTGGCTGCGGTTTGCCTTCACACTGTCATTCGCAGCAATTGGAAACGCAGCAGGGGGGACCTTTATCAATGTGTTCCATTCATAAACTAGCCTACACAGTGAAATCTATGGTGATAAAATTACACTCATAACGTGCATGTGTCGTGCCGTCTGGGACCCCCTCTCTCTCTCTTTCTCTCTCTCTCTACGCACTGTTCTTTTGGCACAGCGCTGCATGAGCGCACTGATATAACTCCACAGTCCCCACACAGTGACAGCACTCCATGTTTACGGCACGCACGCACAGACAGACAGACAGACAGACAGAATATTCTGTAGGCTATAATAGGCTACACTGCAGTGTTTTTATGTGTTTTCTTAAGCAATTGATTAATGTACACGTCCTCATTTCGATCAGGACTTCAGTCTCCTCATTCGACCACGTCTATCCACAGTAACGGGACATCTTTGCGCTGCGTAAAATATGCCTTCTCCGTCTCCAACTGTGTTCAGCTGCTCACCCGCCACATTGTTTGCTTTATTTCCTTTATTTACTGCGGATTGCATTCACACCTGCACCGAATCGTAGTCAAGTGCGATTGGAAGCGAAGCGAAACCCCCGTTTTTGGGCGGAGTAAAATGCGGTTCTTTGCTGCGCATTAGGATTCGAATGAGCCTTAATCACACCTGCCAAACGAAGCGCACTTTCTGAAAATGCGCAGCAGGATTCGTTTTAATCGCAGCAAAGCTCTCTGGTGAGAATGTGTCAAGGAAATGTGGAATGCTTGTACATTTAAGGACATCATAAACTTGTGACCTGTGACATGTTCTTTAACATTGGCTTGTTACACTGGGTTTTTAGGATGCACAGTTTGGTTTGGAGATCACTGTCGAGGCGCTTGGCTAGCTTGGACTTGCATTTTAAGAAGTTCAGAGCATTTGTCGTCTCTGGCTTTCATTGCAGTCAGTATGTCCGAATTCATCCATGGCTCCGAGCGGGTTTTGAGTTTTGACCCTGATGGTTCTCAGAGGAGCCATGTTGTTTAGTACTGAATTTGGTTTTAAAGCCCAAGCCATGCTTCTTCGACTAGTAAGCTCCTGAGCACATCGGACCAATCCAGACTCTCCAGTTCTTGGTTAAAGGCCTCGCTAGAGTAGGTTTTGAGGTCCCTATATATGACTGTTTTGTGACGGTCAAACTTTATTTTTTTAATATTTTGCGGGTACAGAAAATCATAAAATTATCACTGAGCCCACATACAATAACCCCATTTCCTGGAGATTCTGGATTTGTCCGAGGTCAGAATGAGATCAATGACAGTGTGAGTAGAATCACACACTCTTGTGGGTCGGGTAATTAGCTGACTGACACCATGCAGATCACAGAACCGACTAAATGACTTAAACACGGGTGCTTCCTTACGATGCATATCCGTATATTGCAGTCGCCAATCAGGATTTTCTCTACACATTCCTCCCCAGCTATAAGCACCCCTCAAGTATATCATAGAACTCATGCTGATCAGGCGGTCTATTATAGACGGTGCCAACTAGTACTGATTTAGCATTTTTTGAAAATTAATTCAACCCACGCAGTTTCAATTTCATCAGTGTGTGGCTATATAGGCACATCTTCGCGCACTGCCGCGTCAGAAGAACCCCTGACGCCCGTCTTCTTCGTGGGTTTTCTTTTAGACAGCTGGTGGATGGAAAAGAAGCTCCAGCATCTCATGCAACATGGGAGGACGGCAAAAACGAGATGCTTCTCAAAACATGTTCATGTCAAGGACCCCCACATTGAGGTGTATACTGTCTGTAGCTACAAGTGTCAGACCCCCCCCATCTGAATATAATTTGTACCAGGGACCCCCATTGCTATTAGAGAGGCATTATATGCATACGTTTTCAAAATGATTTATATATAGATCATCTCCAGATCTATATAGAAGCTAATCTTAACAGAAGCTATTAAGCAATACAGACTAGTATCATGGAACGCAAAGTATGTGTATTGTGTAACTTCCTCTGCCTTGGTTATTGGCCGGGTAATATTTGTGGCTTTGGGGAAAGCACTTTATATTTTGAATTGGTATACTTTGGTAGGCCTACATTTATTTAGGCAGTGGTGTTTTTGGTGGTGCAGGTCCCCATGTGATTTGCTTAACCCATTCTGACCTGAGATCAGATTCATACGAGGTTTCCACTGGACACACACTGGTCTGATTAACCCATTCTGACCTGAGATCAGATTCTAAAAAATGTCAGTCGTTCTTCGATTCTTCCAAAAATAGCGCTATGAGCTTGTAGATCTGCTATTTTTCAATAGCTAAAGCATAACATGATGCTATAACACCAAAATGGGTTCCCGTTCAGAATGGGTTAATGCAATATTGTTTGTAAACAAATGTAACATATACGGTATAAGTTGTGTATACAGGCCTGCAGGGTATGTCCACATTTCTAAAAAGTGACACAATTTAAAGACTTAAGACCATTTTAATACCTCTAAAAAAGTTCATTCCTGTGTCTAAAGTAATCAACAAACTATACTTCACAAAATTGGCCAAAATGACAACTAAAAGAAAGAGGCAATCATGTTTTGAAAGTATAGCTGATCTACAGTACAACATCATTTTCGCAATATGTTTCTGCGGAACAAAAAATGTATGCCTGCCTCAACTCCGGCAATTCCGAGTGCTTGTCAGGGTCCCCATGCAGTTCCAATAGGATTCTTTTTTGGCGAGGCCATGGCCTTGAAAAGTTTGAGAACGTTGCAACTTGCACGTGGTTAAGAAATGTGGCATTTGATTGGTCGGTTGATTGATTGAATACTAATTAACAGTTGGCAGAAAGTACAGTGGTTTCCGTTGTGATCCTTGTGTATTCAATTCGTCAACACATTTAATAGCATGCGTCATGCGAGAAATCGTCTACACTTGGATCAACGAAGTATGTGTGCAGCCTACAGAAAACATTTCTGGTGTCAAGCTTAGAAGACTTGTCTAGGATACTAAAACGAGTTGCAAATTGTGCCACTTTGATGGCTGTTGGTTCACATTTTGGTGGCATAGCAGTAGAATTAATTTATCCCCATCTTTGTGCCTTATCTGGGTTGAACGTGTCCTCCACCCTGACTTGAGCCATCTCAACCTAGCATAATGAGCAGGGGTTAGGTGGGTCCCAGGTGTGAGGTTTAGTAACCTGATGATCAGTTTGTTTTGAGAGGTCTGACGTTTGCTTGCAATGCCTTTGAGGTGCTATAGTTAGGCCTGTCACAATTATTACATAATCGCCAAATTGCAATTATTTTAGATAGTGATGCACCGAATATTCGGCCAAAGATAATCACAATTTTTCTTGCATAATCGTCAATAGTTTCCATGTTGAAAAATGTCCATACATTTTCAAACATTTTTCAAGAATAGCAGAAATAGCAGATCTACAAGCTTACAACACGTGATCAACTACTTAGGCTATTTTGTAAATTGTTTGGAAAGACAAATATATAAATAAAATAGTCAATTTTAATAATATTTAAATTATTTGTCATATCTGCCCTGTGCAAACACATTGCAACGTTCCAATGTTCAATGCAAAAACTCATCAAAATCAATGATGCCTGTGACGATTTATTGCCAGCTTAAATGTGTAATGGTGACATGACAGCCCTATAGGACCATGAGGTCAAAGACTCAAAGTGACACTGGATGAGTGACACTCCAGCTAGTGCATTCCTACTGACCAACAAGGAGAATCCTGTCCAAAAAGCTTTGGTTGGCTTTTTGCCATTTTTTTTCCAGTGGTAAGATTGTTCTCTAGTCTAAGGTACAACCCAACTAGGTCATTTATTATTATTCGTCTTTTAAATGTTATATATTAAAATACGTTTTTATCATCATATTTTGATAATACATCACAATGATAATATAATTGATAACAATAATTTTGGCCATAATAATCATGTCCCATCCCCATCCCTTCTATATTAATAGGCCCATGGCAAAGTGACATTAAACATTGTTTAACATTGTTTAATGCAATCAGATATGACTTATCTGTGTGGATGTATGGTGCTGTCGAGGCCAGAAAGTAGCTTTTTGCCACTGACAGCCTACACCTAAACCTAACCCTAACCGTAACCTCAGTAAAACTATACCTAAACCTAACCCTAACCTTAACCTCAGTAAAACTATACCTAAACCTAACCCTAACCTTAACCTCAGTAAAACTATACCTAAACCTAACCCTAGCCCTAACCTTAACCTCAGTAAAACTATACCTAAACCTAACCCTAGCCCTAACCTTAACCTCAGTTAAACTATACCTAAACCTAACCCTAACCTTAACCTCAGTAAAACTATACCTAAACCTAACCCTAGCCCTAACCTTAACCTCAGTAAAACTATACCTAGACCTAACCCTAACCTTAACCTCAGTAAAACTATACCTAAACCTAACCTCAATAAACTATACCTAAACCTAACCTCAGTAAAACTAACGCAGTGGCTGGGGGGGGGGGGGGCGTTTCCAAGAACCCGAATCCGAAGACGAAACCATGCTAGCCTCTCATGTTGGCTCCACTGGAAACTGCTACACCAGTGGGTCTCAAAGTGTGGTCCAGGGACGCTCATGGTTCCTTGAGGGGGTTCCAAATGGCCCGTAACAGGTGTGTTAACTCAGAGAGCGTACACATGGGATAATGGACCTGTATGTACTACTGTACAGCACAGTAGGTCCATCTCAAGAGTTATGGAGGTCTTTGAAATGAAGATGTCTGAGAAGAACCACTTGACCGTGCTATATATACACTAAACGGAACAGATAATTAATTATGTATCATTGGTAGGACCTGGTGAAGGGAGTAAAAGGGAGCGGCCCGATCTCTTTCCAATATGGCTGCTGTACTACTGCCTAATTGATCAGCTGTGAATGCCGAGGCTCGTGGTGTGGTGGGTGGGAGGTAAAGGAGAGAGGAAACATCTGCATATCATGCAAATGCAATTATTCGACGTTTACTGGAAAGATGCTTCCATAATGGAGCCTTTTCTTTCCTGCTGACGTCGGACTAAAATGCTTGTGGTCCGGCTTTCTCATTAAAAGTTTTCACAATGGGGTCCCCTCCCCAGCCATTGCGATGGCGACACGCATCTTGATCGCATTTGGAGCGTGTTTGCAGAAAATCCCCCCATCATCAACTAAACCGATCCCTCCTCTCTCTCTCTCTCTCTCTCTCTCTCTCTCTCTCTCTCTCTCTCTCTCTCTCTCTCTCTCTCGCATGCACAGACACTCCTAGAAGTGCCATTTAATGTGTGTGGAGAAATCGTCAGGACTGCAAACCACACTGTAAATCAGGCCTCCGCGTTTTTACTGTACATTACAGTGTGGATGTTAGTGCGAATAGGCATGGCTCCCAACACGGGCGAGAAATGAAACTGGGAAAAAACAAATCTGAAATGCTTGTGATTCAGATGTTGCAGAGCTTCAGATGTTGCTAGTGTGTGTGTGTGTGTGTGTGTGTGTGTGTGTGTGTGTGTAGAATTTTAGTCGCGTTTCTTTTCTTTTTTCAAACTTAAGCAATCATATCAGATACTTTGTGTATCTCAAAGTAGGGATTAGGGACCGCCCAGTGGGCCCTTGGCGGAGTTCCAGAGCCCCGCAGTAAAATGATTTGGTTTAAACGCTGTACGGAAATCACTAGACTCAATCATTAATCTAATAACTTTAGCCCTCCGTCGAGGCAATCATCTGTCTGGGACAATGTTAAAGATGGAGTGCCACGATTTCTTTCCACCCTAAAACACGAGTTCCAGAGAAATGACAGAGTGACCGTGTGGCGGCCCCTCTACTGTACTGTAATGTACTGGCACCCTCGGAAGCATACAGTTATACGTGCGTTTGTGTGTGTGTTAGGTTGCGCACAGATGGTGAAAAACAACCATGCTGTTGTCGTGATCATACCCAGATACCCACCACCCACACACATAGCTCCGTAAGGGAGTGGTTGCACCACTCAAAAAAATAAATAATAAAACATTTTGTGTTTTATTTTATTAAAAAAAATATATATAGGCCTACAAAAATCAAATAGGCCTAATATATACAGTATATTTTTTAATATAGGCTAGTAGTATTAGCAAGCACAACTCGGTAATAAATACTAATAGTGGGCAACAGTGGATTTAACATAGCTTAATACACCAACCAAAAGTAGTTTGCAGTTGCAATTATTGTACTTAGTCAAAATACCGGCGTGTGTTATTACACAATGTGTGTTTCCCATTGAATCGGGTCTGCTTGCCACGCTAAAACATGTTCCCCCCATGATATTTCTGTCGGAGGCAGCGCCGGTTTAGTTGAGAGAGTTGCGACATCTCACTGTTCACTGCTTCAGAGCCAAGTAGTACTCTGAGCAACATGGCGGCGCACAGCTCGCTGTGTTGACAGTGTTGTTACAAAACGATCGTGTCCATAGATTATTGTTTTACCGCATCCCCCCCCCCCCCCCCCCCCCTGGGGTACCTGAGGGAGTTCCAGGTGGGACCCATCTATTTTGTTCATGTTCATAAAGTGCTAAAGTGTTTAAAGCAGTGGTTCCCAAACTTTTTCATGTCAAGGACCCCCAAATTGACACTACTTAGCCTGTGGACCCCCATTTGAAAAGATATGCCAGGGACCCCCATAAGAGAAGACGTCTACATTTAGACGTCTACATTTAGACGTCTACATTTAAACGTATACATTTAGACGTATACATTTAGACAGTGTCCCCCCGAGTGCCTCCCCAGTGTGCCCCCCGAGTGCCTCCCCAATGCCTCCCCAGTGTGCCCCCGAGTGCCTTCCCAGTGCCTCCCCAGTGTCAAAGCTTTTTCCTGCAGGAAACACTGCTTGTGGTTGTAAACATATTGTTATCCGTGTTGCGAGGATGAGGGGGTACCTGGAAAAATATCTACCCCAAAAGGGGTACCTGGTCCAAAAAAGTTTGGGAACACCTGTGCTAGAGTACAGTAGTGCATCCCGTGGACGCAGAGGTTGTTGGTGTATTGCGGCACCAAAACTATGAAGTGTGTTTTGGGACGCAAAACGCACCCTATTTACATCACTGCCATTTGCTCTGGTGTAAGGCCCAACTTCGCAAAGTTCGCAAACCTCCTCCCTTGATCCCCCTTGGCCCAGACTTTTGCAGTGTCTTTACAGTAAGGTGCAGAGCTCCTATCTGCTCGTGGCTTTATAGGCACAACATGTAATGGTGGTCCACGGGAGTATTACACCCTCTTGCAATCGTATACGTACGACACAAAAAGTCTCTCTTGCACAGCCCACCTTGGATATCCAGACATTTAAAGCGGGCGAGTGCTCGGACCACAAGTCTGTGAGGTCACACGACGACGCCCCTTTCCACAGTCTGGATTAGTTGTAAATGCCTCCCGTGGCTGGTTGCTGTGCACCTACTGGCAATTCTTGTTGTGACTCCATAATAATATCATCAGCGATATGCGAAACGTCTCATAACGTCTCCTCCAGAGCATGGGAAAACGTTGTCTGCGTCACGATAATAAAGCTCGTTTGTCCGGCAGGTGAAACCATACCTTAACCGCCACGAGAGCCCGATGGCTTAGCCAAGTTCTGCGGGTTATTCCAGTTATCCTTCCAGCGGTAGTAGCTCCTTCTGTCCCCACTGAACTTGGGCAAGCTGAAGCACCTGAAATGTTAGTGGGCGCAGCGGTTGACTGCCTCACTCCGCCATCCCCTTGGTGGCGAGACAAACCGGTGCATTCGACCCATGAGGGTTACTGTCCGGTTGCCCCACGAACGCTCTTGATGGCAGCTTCGAACCGTAGCCGCAGCCGTATGCTCCTGCTGAGAACGAAGGTCACCGTAGTCTTGTGATACAGCAAACGCTCCCCTCTGCTCCGGTGGATGTGAGTCAGCGTAGCCCGGTGATGAAGTCGACGCTCCTCGCTGCTGCTGAGAACGATGGGCGCCGTATAGCCTAGCGACGGAGAAAGTGGCCGATGCAGCGGGGTGCTAGTGTCTAGCCCTGGCCGCAGAGACGGCTCTCACTTCAGTGCTGGTATGGTCTGGAATGCACTGCGTTGTTCCCGTATAGCTAGTCCGCCTCCACTTGCTCCCATGGCTAAATCAGCCTGCTTGCCTCTGGGACTAGATGATCTTGAGCCGTCTGGCTCCCGGAACTAATCTTGACCCGTCTGGCTCCCGGACTATACGGTATAGCGGGAACTCGATTCTCATCCTCGCCACACGACTCATAGCTGTCCCCACCACTCACATCACTCTCCCACTGACCAGAGGGGTTGACGTCAATCTTCTTCCCCAGCGCTCGTAAAGCCACATCTTTCCTCTCCTTGTACTCCATGCAGCATTTCTCCATGTCACCAACATTGTCATCATGAACCAAAGGGGCCCAAGTTTGTCCCTACTCCTCCAGACATACTACCTTTGCACTCCAATTGATCCCACAATCCCTGGGCACACTGCTGCTCGAGCTGTTCAACAAAGCACCTGACATTGTCTCCATGGGAATATAATTGGTCGTCCCACAAAATGTCCTTGATTTTAAAGTCAATGTCAAACAACTTTGAGGTTCTGTCATCCAACCTCGCCCTCTCCTCCCCAATGTCCTGAGTTAAACAGGAGAGTGCCTTAGCATCTACACTGGCATCTAGCAGTAGCTTTAGCAACGAGCAGTACCAACTTGGCAACTTAGAAAAGTCAATGAGCTGTGCAACTTGGCACGGTATAGAAAAATGCACTTTAGCAGGTTCGCTCCATAACAATGTAGGTTAGCATAGCGTTAGCTTCAGCAAGGTAGCAATGTCAATGCATGGGATAGCTTCTAGCATAGCAAAGCTAGCTTTAGCTTTGGCAAAGAAACACACAGCAATCGGCTTATCCTGCGCCGATTGCCTAAACAGTCACAAGCACAACCATAAACTAAGAATGCTTAGTTGCTCCCGAGTGCCGTCGACCAACTACTATAGTTGACTGGGATTTGTTTGACTCGTAAGCAGCTCCGTTCACTCCTGAGTCCCGTCCACCAGTCCGTCCCGGTTCCACTGGGCTGCCATTGGCTTCGTTAACGTGCAGCAGCGCTTCCCTCCGTCCCACCGTCGCTGTTGCCTTCCAGCGCCCCGCACTCCTCCTGGATTGTTGGTAAAACACGACCTGGCCTCGCTCCTCCGGCTGGTAGTAACGTCCTTTGTCTCGACCGCAACCCTCGCTCTCGGACAAGAGGCTAATGGCGGCGAGATGATGCTAAAACACGGTCGTGCGCCGTGCGCTCTCTTCACCCGGGCTTGCCATTGTTTTAATTACTGTACGGAAATCACTAGACTCAATCGTTAATCTAATAATGTTAGCCCTCCGTCGAGGCAATCATCTGTCTAAGACAATTTTAACTACTCTGCTTCAAATAGCTCTACACAGCAGGCGACACCACCGAGGCAACTCAAATACTAGTCTTGTTACATTTATTTGCACACACACATTCACAACATAAACACACATGAACTAAAACTAAACTTGGAGCCTAGCTGTACACGATGGTCCTCTTAAATCCACTTAAAAGTTATGTTTCATAAAGGAATACGAAACACATGCACTCACGCTAATATAGAAAATAACAACTACACATAAACATTATAGAGCACAAATTGTCTCAGGTCTCAAGACCACCGGAAAAGGTTCACACTATTTACTATTAATAGACACACACGCAGTGATACGTTTTCTATAAAGTGCGCAACAGGCGTGAGTGCCCCCCTCAACCACTAGAGTCCACCCTAGCACCCCAAATACAAAATATATACGGTATAGGTAATCTAAGCCTGACACAGTAAATAACTGTTCCAATCTACAAGATCACGTTGTGAGCTTGTAGACTGGCTATTTCTAAGTACCGGAAGATTTATTTTCTTAAATGGATCAAGTGATAAGTGATTTTAGAACCTTTTTGAATTGGTAAAAGAAAGACAACTCCCATAGATGTAAAGGCAGATACTTCCATATACTTTAAACCCTCTGAATCCTATATTAAACTGAGTTTGAGATGTACAGGACGGAGTGCACGCACGCACACACACACACACACACACACACACGCACACACACACACGCACACACACACACGCACACGTGTGCATGTCATTCCCAAGCCAATGTGTGCTTTTGGGGGGGAGCGCTTGTTTTTGGTTCACTCAATGAATGTCCTGCTTGTTTCTACAACGGATGCATTTGCACTTTTTTTCTCCATCACAAATCATCACGTGGATGGAAGAGGCTAGCAATTGTGAACCAAAACGAGCACTCCCTGTGCATCGTGTCACAGACATGGATAGAGGGAGTGGTCTCTGTGGGTTTGGCTTGGGGATAGCAGCACACACACACACACACACACACACGCACGGCACGCATAGGCCGTTTATTTGAGATAATGACAATTATTTTGCATAATCGTCATATTCGTTTCCCTGTTAAATGTTCATACATTTTCCTAAAAGGGCACGTGCGATGAAAATAAATCACATACCTCAATTTGTATGCCAAATACAGTACCTACAAGCTGTGAATGTCATATTCATAATTATGGGTTCACACTTTTTAAGTTTTTTATATTTTAGCAACAGTCAGTGAAAGTCCTTATACAAGGGGGGGCTTTCGCCTTTATTTTATCTTTTATGGAGGGACAGACAGTAGGCTGACAGGAAATGGGGAGGGAAGACATGCAGTAGAGGCCGCCGGGATCAGGAGTCTAATCCGCGGCACACTGCCAGACTGGATTACCAGCCAAGGTGCCTGGACCGCTGAGCCACGGCCCAGGCCACAGAACTATACGATCTTTATAATCTCTATAATTTTCACTTATCGTTCAACATTAACTTTCGGGAGTGGGCGGAGCACGGCGCTCGTTCATGTTTTATAGGCCCCGTTTGGCTCGAGCTGCAGTACCTATACGTTAGGCCAGCGGGCTCGTTTGGCTTCAATTCTTCCTCTCGTGCTGGGGGCTTCGGTTGAACTCCCTCTGAGACCAACCGTTTACAATACTGTATCTCATGAGTTTGATCACCATACAATCCCACCACACCATTGAAGACATTGTCACCAGGAAACAATAGATGGTCTATCTGTAATGACATGCAGATGTCAATCCCCCACCCCCACCCCCACCCCTTTTTGACATTTTTGACGTTCAATGCCTTGCTCTAGGGCAGAAATTCCCATTCACAACCACCGCTATACGCGGACCGGTGCCGGCCCGGGGTCATGTACCACCCATACATACAAGGCCCTGAAGGCAG
>NC_137867.1:8478880-8503880 GCF_963924005.1 Protomyctophum bolini | reverse complement strand
TTAGGAGAGACGAGGCATTATTTCTGCCGCGCCACCGGCTAATCGAACGGTGAGCTATACTGTGAAGGCAGAGCGAAGCTACGGGTGCCTTTTAGAGTCTCAGTCAAAAATAATATTATCAGAATATTCGTCTCTCGCCTGATATAATTGAGGATATCGGGACGTGTGCTATACACACGTGCTTTGAACGTGTCGATTGGGTTCCCTAGGACGTGTGGAGGCCGCGGGGGGGGGGGGGGGGGGGGGGATAATATAGGCCTTCTTAGGCCATCAGGCACTAATACTGCTACACACCAGGCGTCAGGGTCTAGTCTGTTTCTGTTTTATTTAAATAACACACATGTACCGTAATCCACACGCAGTGGGGTGGCAGTCATTGCAACAGCGCAGCTATGTCGAGTAGTATATTATTCCTGACACAATGCCCCGGGTGGTCCGTGACTCCGTGTGCGTACGTGCAGTAAGATCCGTACACATGACGTACAGTACAGTACAGTACAGTACAGTACAGTACAGTACAGTACAGTACAGTACAGTACAGTACAGTACAGTACAGTACAGTGCGTGAGAGTGTGAGTGCTGCCAATGATTACACGGTGGTTTTCCTTTACATCACCATCAACGATGGAGACATCACAGGGGTTTTTCTTAATGATAATCTCACATGCTGTTACTGTATAATACCCCCCCCCCCCCCCCCAACAAAAAGTGTCTGCCCGAGTGAAACAGACTCTCATGGGAGTTTTTTGAGTGTTTTGCCGCCACTCCATTGCACAGCAATGTGTGTCGGCTGTGTCCCTTGCTGGCTGGCTGGCTGGCTGGGTCTGTCTCTGTGTCTGTCTGTCCGAGCACGGAAATAGCGTTATAGAGTTTGTTGACTAGCCTAACTAGCCTAACTAACACACACACACACACACACACACACACACACACACACACACGCCAGAGATGAGGGCTTGTACAGGACAGTACTACAGCACAAGTACAGTACAGCTCCGCTCTCGGGTCAGACGGGTCTTATTTATTTATTATTTATGTTTTCATCTGTGTGTGTGTGTGTGTGTGTGTGTGTGTGACGGTGCTTTAACAGGGCCTTTCAGGGCCTTTCAACACTTTTTTTTGTGTTTACTCCTACAAATCCAAAACTCACACTAATCAGCGTTTGCCACTCCTTTACACCTGGCTGTAAACCCGTGGCGTGGTCCTTTTTTGTCTACAGATGTCACCACCAGGGGGCAGACATGAGCGGCGCCTTCCGACAGATAACTGTGACCTCCGACCCCGAGAAGAGCTACTTCCTGCGAGTAGACTGGTCAGGTGACCTGGGCGCCGGCTTCACTCTGGTCCTCAGTGATGGAGGCACCTCGGCCTGGATAGGAGAAGGTATGGCTGATTGATTGATTGATTGATTGAGTACTTTACACAATAACCAAAATGTTGCGATTGTGTGCTTGTAGATAGGCTATGCTATATTCAATATTTCCTTAGCTTTTTTTAAATCTTGCCCAGACGAATATTGCTTATTACAAATAAACAAAAATAAACCTACGAATAAGCCTTAAAAGAAATACTTGGAAAATCCGCCCTTAAAAAAACCCATAACTAAACTAAATAATGAATGACCTAACATTGAGAGAAAAAAAACCCCAATAACAATAACATTCCTCTGCTGTTGAGGGCATTTTAAGAGTTTGTGTTTTGCCCTTGCATTGTTCGTAACATACAGACGTTTTTTTTGGTTGGGTTTGTATGGGTTTAGACAATTTATATGCTACGACAATGATGAGTGATTGTGTTCATTGGTGTGGAGGGCGTTTGTATAGCACAGTCTTCTTATTCACTATTGAGTGGGTGCGTTGGGAGCAGGTGTGCTGGTCTGGTCAGCACACACCTGGCCGACAGAGCTTGAGTAAAGTAAGAGTGTTTCAGATGAACGTACAGAATCTGATTTTGACAGTACAGTGCATTGCATTGTTTAGACAGTTTATTGGTTTATCCCATTCTGACCGGGAACCCGTTTTGGTGTTAGCATCATGTTATGCTTTAGCTATTGAAAAATAGCAGATCTACAAGCTCATAGCGCGCCACCGAGTGGCGCGCTACGAGCTTGTAGGTCTGCTATTTTTGAAGAATCGAAGAACGACTGACATTTTTTTAATCTGATCTCAGGTCAGAATGGGTTCATCAGACCAGTGTGTCTCCACTGGAAACCTCGTATGAATCTGATCTCAGGTCAGAATGGGTTATACCTGGTATAGTCCTAGTCCTATATGTTTACCGAGGCACTCTCCATTCTATGGATGCGTTTATACCTTGCTCGCCCGCTGCCCAGAAGGGACTATTTTATGTCAAAACTAAAAAATAAGTTTTCCATAAGTTTTGCAAATATATAAAATAAAACGGCAGATGCACAAGCTTGTATATCTTCTATTTTTGAATAGCCAATATATACGTGGATAAAGTGGTTAAAATGATTCACGCTATGTTAACAACTTTAGCTGGTTGACCCCCTGAAGCCACCCAAGGACACCTGGGAACACCCAGGTGACCCCACTTCGAGAACCATGTGTGTGTGTGCTTGTGCGCGTGCGTGCGTCAAATGGTGCATTTATATAGTGCCTTTAACCAACGCGCGTTACACAGATTGTGCATTACATTCACCCATTCAACACACCAATGGCGGCGGAAACCATGCAAGGCACTGACCAGCACACCGGGAGCAATTTGGGATTCGGTGTCTTGCTCAAGGACACTTCGACGCTGACTCTGGGGGAGCCCACAGGGTTCAAACTTGCAACTTTGCGGTTACCAATCCAGCCACTCTCTATATACGCTTGAGCCACAGCCGCCCTAGTGTGGATACCAGCTGGTTCTGTTGGTACCAGAGAACAACAAATGCCTTGTTTCACCAGCTTACAGGTGTACCTTAAAACACACACCTCTGTGTGTGTGTGTGTGTGTGTGTCTGGTCTGTGCGTGCGTGCGTGCCACACGTGTGGAGACACCTGCAATACGACTGCTCTATATCTGCAGAGTTGACAGAGATGGCATTGTGACGGATATGTCAACACATCCTAGCTTCAGTGTGTGCGCGCGTGTGTGCTTGTGTGTGTGTGTGCTTGTGTGTGTGTGTGTGTGCGTGTGTGTGTGCTTTATGCATGTATTTACATTGTGAGCATAATGTTTCCTGGTCCTGGTTAAATCAGATTTAGAGATTTGGGATTGGCATCCATCTTATCCCACCCTTATCCTTTATCCCTAAACGTATTTGTCATTCTTTACTATTTTGAAAAACATTTTTTAAAATAGTTCAACTATAGCCGATCTACATCGAGACATTGTGAGCTTGTAGATCGGCTATTTGAACTATTTTAAAAGGGTTTTTTTCAATGGTAAAAAATGGCAAATTAGCGTACCGGTCGGGGGTCGTCATGCACCGGAAAATAACCGATGAACCGATCTGCTATTCTTCGGCTACTCTTTAAAGGACCACTTTTCAACCTATCTTCATATAGTAGGTTCTCACAAATAATCATGAAAAAATTGCGCAATCTTTTCTGTGTCTTACTCTGTGTCCCATGGGAGGGCTGTGGGCAGTTCAGAAACCGTCTCCCAGTGACATCATCGATGGGGAATACAAGCTAATAGAAACTGCAGGCTTACTAGTCCTGAAAAGTTGCAATGCGAAAATGGAAGCCATCGTTCTCTCGCGATAATGAAAATCTAATTTTTTTTGTAAAATAAATCTTGTTTAAAAGAAAATCTGCCTAATGATGATGTCACTGGAAGACTGTTTCTAAACTGCCCACGGCCCTCCTATGAGACACAGGGCTGTATTTTGCGTGTCTTAAGGACCAGGTCTTATTCCCTAACTTGAGTAAACTAAAGACCTGTGATCAATGCTCTTTGGCCACTCAGAATAGCCAAATGGCATTGATCACGCCTCCAGGTCTTTAGTTTACTCAAGTTAGGGAATAAGACCTGGTACCTAAGACACGCAAAATACAGCCCACAGACTCACAGAGTAGAAAAAACATTTTTTTTATCATGATTATTAGTGAAGACCTATTATGTGGTTGAAAAGTGGTGAAGTGGTCTTTTAAGCTATTGTCCATGCTGTCCTAAAAGAAAATGATGTCCAGTATGTTTGTGTTCAATGTGTTATTGGTGGTGTGGGGAGGGTGTTGTATGCATGATTCTAAACTACGTCCGTCTCCAGACAAAGACCCTCGCATGGTAACGCCCTGCCTCGCCTGCTTTGGGTCTTCATCGGGTCTCAGAGACCAGATACATTTATAATTGTATTCTTTTTATGTTTGTTTTTTTGTTTTCACCTTCATTTTATATTTTTTATGGAGGGACAGACTGTAGGCTGACAGGAAATGGGGAGAGAGATGGGGCGGGAAGACATGCAGTAAAGGCCGTCGGGATCGGGAGTCGAACCCGCGGCACACTGCCAGACTGGACTACCAGCCAAGGTGCCTGGACCGCTGAGCCACGGCCCAGGCCAACTGGTACATTTTATAAGTTCTTCATTTGTCACCGCTGTTTGATCGGCAGCACCGATGCATTTTTACTTGACTGATTATTGTACCGTAAAAATGTCTATTTCCCCTTCATCTTTTTGCTTTCTAGCATAATAGTATTAGTGTACTATAATTGGATTAATTCACGACAATCTAATTAATCAACGCAGACACTTCATTTAGAACGCCCGAATCAAATCGTACATCACCGGCGTCCGTGTTCAAATCAATAATTTCAAGCAAAGCAAACGGCATAAACGGTATTAGTTTGCCTCTTCTTATACAAAAATTAAAGTTACAAGTTACAAGGCTGCGTTCTGGAGCGTCATCTGGCCGTGCATGCTGCCATTCTCTGTCCCTTGTATTCGGCCATACTTTTATCTTATTTATTTATTATTTCCCCAGTACGGAGTAACCTCGCCTCAGTGCAGATTCACCACCATGTATACGCTATCTAAAGTCTGGTGAAGACCGGCAGTGTCATTTAGCCCATGTTGGGGGCGGGAACCCCTTTTTGGGTGGTAGCACTATGTTATGCTTTAGCTGTTGAAAAATATAGCATAGAAACATTAGCTTTTTTACAAAACTGTCAGGATGTATAAGAAGACATTTTTTAGAATCTGATCTCAGGTCAAAATGGGTCCGGCCAATTAGAGGCGTTGCCATGTCTACAGACAGACGTAGTTTAGAATAATGCTTGTTGTGTGTATGTGTGTGTGTGTGTGTGTGTGTGTGTGGGGGTGTGTGTGGGGGGGGGGGGGGGTTGTATGTGTGTGCGGGTGGGGTGGGGGGCAGTTGTATGCGTGTGTGAGGAGGGGGGGTTGTATATGTATGTGTGTGTGTGGGTGGGGGGGGGGGGGGGGTCTTCCGTTTGAACTCGTGCTAAGTGGGACCCTCGGCCAGCTGTGTAGCAGCTGATGGCACATCGCGCTTCGGATGTGCGCTCACGTGCATTCCTCGCCGTGTGTTTTTTCCCCCCCCCGTTTATATAATGTATGTTTTAGGTTTGTGCTGTCGACGTTTTTTTGATTGATTGATTGAAATATTTATTAACAGTTTGCAGAATTACGGTACATTTCAAGCACAAACTCAATACAAAGACTGTTAACTGCAGTGAGTGGACGACCCAATTAAGCAGGTCCACCTTGTTCAATTCATCAAAACATCAAAACATTTAGAGACGTACAAACAGACACTTGGCGACTGTGGCTCAAGAGGTAGAGCAGGTCGTCCAATGATCCATGGGTCGGCGGTTCGAATCCCGGCTCCTCCTGTCCACATGTCGAAGTGTCCTTGGGCAAAGACACTGAACCCCAAATTGCTCCCGATGTGCTCGTTGGTACCTTGCATGGCTTCTGCCGCAATCGGTGTGTGAATGTGTGTGTGAATGGGTAAAGCGCCTTGGATAAAGGCGCTATATAAATGCACCATTTACCATTTACACTTCTATGTAGTTAAAGAACAGAACAGGAATGCATCATAAAGGAAGCAAAAAGGGAAAAGATACATATACTGTGAGGGGAAAAGGGGGGGGGGGGGAATCAGATTTTACGGGGGCCAGTTTCGAATTGCAGCCGTCCGTATAGGTGCCCTTTGAGAGCGGTTTTGAAGGAGTCAAGGGATTCACGTGTCTTAATGACTGTTGGTAGGGCGTTCCACATTTCGGTGGCATTATAAGGAGCGAAAATAATTCAGTCCCTCGTTTGTGCCGAATCTGGGCTGTATATACGTGGTCCGTTGCACTCCCTCTGGTGTTGTGGGTGTGGACTTCGTTTTACATTAAGGAAGTATTACTTTAGACGTCCTATAAATCTGCCTCTCTCTTTTTTTTCTTTTTTCTTTCCGTGTCCAGTTTCCGAGGACGAGGTGACGGCGGAGATCCGCGACATGGGCGTGGACAGGGACAGGTACTACGCAGTGGCACCGCCACCGTGTCGAGAAAAAAAATCACCTGCTGTTGCTAACGAGCGCGAAAGTTGCAAAAGTGTTGGCTTCGAAATGAACACAGACCACCACATGAACGCAACTCTGCTGTTCGGGGGGAGAGAAACCACCTAACTCCAAAATGTTCATTTTTTTTTTCCGGAAATGGAAGAGAGGTTTTTCCGCTGATTTTTAATACTTTCCAGCTTTTCAAACACACAGACGTGAAGGTTATACAGAAGGGCTGCAGCCAACGGTTATTTTCATAATCGATTCGTCCGCCGATTATTTAAACGATTAATCGGATTATGACACTTATTTAGCTATGATTAGGGCTGCTATTCAAATGAAAGACAAACAAATTTTAAATTAACCCATTCTGAACTGGAACCCATTTTGGTATTAGCATCATGTTATGCTTTAGCTATTGAAAAATATTTTTGAAAAATCGAAGAACGACTGAAATTTTTAGAATCTGATCTCAGGTCAGAATGGGTTATTCAGACCAGTGTGTGTCCGGTGGAAACCTCGTATGAATCTGATCTCAGGTCAGAATGGGTTAATTAAAGCAACCCATGCGGGTGTCTTTAGGCTTATTCTGACTGCGTATACATTTGATTCAAGAATAGCTACACATGTGTCAGTCTAGAAGGAGCAGTGTACTCTTCTGAACTCAAATACAGTATAGGTCATTTCAAAATAAATATTGTTCTTGTTCTTGATATTATAATCGCTGTGCGTCATATTTTGCTTTGCAGTCGCTGCTGGGCAACTATCGTCGGATTGTAAAGGGAAGAGAGATGGCTCACTTCTCTTTTTACTTTACTTTACACTTAACACTGGAAAAACTATGGTTAAGTGCATGGAAATTACCTATGATAAATTGCAAAAAAAAATAATTTGTGATTAGTTGCCGATTCGATTAATCGATTACTAAATTAGCTGACAGCTAATTGAATAATCGATTCGATTACGATGGATCGTTGCAGCCCTATAGTTAACAGTAGCGTTGATTCATAAAGAAAACCCAAATCAAAAACATCAAAAAGTGTATAGTTTCCAGACGGAAACCCAGACGTTTTTTTTTTTTTTTTTTTTTTTTCCAGTGAGAGAAAAAAAAAAGTCTGGGACCGAGTCCACTTCAATTGGGCATAAGAGTATAGCGCAAACGTCAATCACGCTCTGCTGATTTATGATCGTCTGCACCTTTGTTAAATTGACGCGCACACACACACGCACACTCTCTCTAATTAATTAGACTCACATCGCACAGCTGCGTCTCCTGCGGATCCTGCCATAGAACGCGCAGGTGGACCCCAGGCTATACTGATCACATGACCCCGAGTTCTAGACCTCCAGTTCTATAGGCTACACAGAAGGGGGAGACCTTTTCGTTATACGTTATATTAACTAGCCCTTACCCGTTGTGTGAAATACTTGCCGCCCTGTGGCCGCGGGGGGTACTTGCGCCCTGGGTGCGTTTTCCCATTTTTTATTCACTAATAAATTCACTATTAATGTATAATTAGTTAAATTGGAAAAAGGGCTTCGTTAGGACCTCCATATTATTATGGTCAATGCCTGTGTGAAAAGTGGGAGTGATTGGTGCAGGCTGTGAGGAGCTACGGCAGTCACAGTGACACACAGACAGACAGACACACACACACACACACACACACACACACACATGATGATGATGATGACACAGTTCAATGTTGAAAAGGAGTGGTATTCCCCTTTAAAGGAAGAAGCCCTATATGTCTTTCTATTATGGCTGCTGGGCTGCTTTTCCCACGAAAGCTTTCCCGACAACGAATGAATAAATGAATGGACAGTTTGAATGAATGAATGCATGGACAGTTTGAATGCATGGATAGTTTATGTCGACCTTTTTTCAGCGAGAAAACGACAAGAATCATTGTTTGCGCTAATTTCCGTACTCCATGGTATACAGGAGTCCAGTAAAATATACTCTGTTGCCCCCCCCCCCCCCTACAGGTACGTGGAGGACCTGCGCTCAGCGCTGACGGGCAGCGGAGCAGGACCAGGGGGCGTGGCCAAGCGAGAGGAGGCGGGCTATTCATTTCACCTGCCTCCGGATCGCGCCCGTCTGTCTTATCGCAAGGTCTGCAACGACATCTCGGTGAGTTATAGCGGCCGTTTTGACCGGTTTGAAAAAGCCGGTGGACTATATAGTTCCACTAAGTAGTCTTAATGGTTCTCATTGTGGTTCCCCCTGTGGGGACCCCCATGGGGTCCGTGAGGAGGAGGTCGAGGGGGTTCCAAAGGCATTCCCAGCAAGTGTTTGAATGCTTGAATCGGGTTAAAGCCTCGACAAACAATTACATTTTGGAAGAAAAAAAACGTGAACAGAAAATATAATTCCACATTCGTTTTAGGAAACATACTCTGGGGTTTTTCCCCAATCACAGATTGGAACTTCGCTTTAAACCGTTCTGACCTGAGATCAGATTCTAAAAAAAAAAGTCTTCTTACATCCTGACAGTTTTCTGAAAAAAATCTCTGTTTCTATGTCAGTCGTTCTTCGATTTAAAAAAAGAAAACAGCAGATCTACAAGCTCGTAGCGTGCCACTCGGCGGCGCCCTATACGAGCTTGTAGATCTGCTATTTTTCAATAGCTAAAGCACGACACGATGCTAACACCAAAAAGGGTTCGAGCACACGCGCGTTTACACCCTCTCTCCTCTGTATAGGACAAGTGGAAACAGAGCATTTAGAAATTCCTGAATGTCCTTCTCAGGTCACGCTGTTCTTAGATCCCTGAACTCCCCCCCCCCCCCCCCCCTTGACGCTGTCAGTGCAAAGCGTTGCCTTCATGGGCCTCGGGGGCTAAAGGCTATAATATAGGATCACCAACATCTGACCCGACATTAAAACAAAAGAAGAAAAAACAGATAGCACAGATAGAAAGAAAGAAAGGAAGTCTTGGGGCGGTTTACGGCCCCGCTCGTTTTTTTTTTTTTTTTTACAAAGAGATGACGGTTATACTTGTGTCCGCCGTTATGGCTATATAGGAACAGACCCGTGACCTGACCCCATGTGCGCGGGACAGCTGGTCACTCCTCCACCTTTCACGGTGGTATAGGTGTTAGGAAACGGGGGGGGGGGGGGGGGGCAGCGAAGGGCCCAATTATTTCCATGATTGGTTAAAAGGACAACTTTAGTTTTTTTTTCAACCAATGGGTTCATGTTTTTTACGTTGTTATTGGAGAAAGTTAAAAGATGGGTGTCATTTTTTTTTTTTTTTTATCTTTTGCTGATTTCTTTCGGTTTAGGGATTTTAGCTGTTTTTGGGGGGCATTCGAGCATGGGGCTAAATAATAATTATGTATTTTTTTTTCCAAAATTTTAAAGCGATTTTTATTTATTTATTATTTACTATAGTTTTACTAGACCCCAAGAAATTACATTTTAGGCCACAAAAGATCACAGGATCTACTGAACGTGTCAAACTGACATAATTGAGCCCATGACGCACAGTGTGGCTTCCCCCCCAGTAGGCTACCTTCACATTCAGTAGATCCTGTGATCTTCTGTGGCCAGATGTAATTTCCTGGGGTCTATTAGGACTATAGTAAATGATTTAAAAAAATCAATCGCTATAACATTTTGTAATGAAATACATATTTAGCCCCATGCTCAAATGCCCCCGCCCCCGTGTCTAAAAAGAAACGGCTAAAATCCCTAAAACGAAAGAAAGCAGCAAATGAAAAATAATGAACACTCATCTTTTACTTTCTCTGATAACAAACTAAAACATGAACCTTGGTTGAAAAAAACTAAAGTTGTCCTTTAACCCATTCTGGGCAAGAACCCATTTTGGTGTTGGCATCATGTCGCGCTTTAGCTATTTAAAAATAGCAGATCTACAAGCTCATATAGCGCGCCACCGAGTGGCACGCTACGAGCTTGCAGGTCTGCTATTTTTGAGAAATCGAAGAGCGAGACTGACATAGAAGACATTTTTAGAATCTGATCTCAGGTCAGAATGAAAACTGTCGGGATGTAGAAGACATTTTTTTAGAATCTGATCTCAGGTCAGAATGAAAACTGTCGGGATGTAGAAGACATTTTTAGAATCATGATCTCGGGTCAGAATGAAAACTGTCGGGATGTAGAAGACATTTTTAGAATCTTTATCTCAGGTCCTGACCCAAACATGGGCCCGGCGTCAACGCCAGCAGAATGACAACTATAACTGTACTATGCAGTGGCAGAAAGTAACTTAGTAGACTGTACATCTCCTTTCTTACTTACACATTTTGTAGTATTTGTACTTCACTTGGGTATTTCCTATATTTGTAATGTTTTACTTAACCCATTTTAGACCTGACTACGATTCTACAAACTCATGACGGTTTTCTGAAAAACCCCATGTTTCTACGTCAGTGGTGCTCAACCGTTTTCATGTCAAGGAGAACCCCCAGAATTATCTGTATTTTAGCCGCCGACCCCCATCTGAAAATATGGCACTCGGTGGCGCGCTATGAGCTTGTAGATCTGCTATTTTTCAATAGCTAAAGCACAACATGATGCTAACACCAAAAGGGGTTCCCTGCCCAAAATGGGTTAAGCTAAAATATCAATACTGCCACTGAAATACTGGCTATATATCCTATATTGGCTATGAATATACTTAAAGGTATACTGAAGTAAAAGCTGGCTACTCATTATGCAGAATGTCCCATTTCACAAGTTTCCAATGTATACAAATATTTTGAAAATGGCAGATCTACAAGCCACTAATTGTGTGCTTGTCGGGCTATTAATCGGCTATTTTCAAATGGAAATGTTTACAGGCTAAAGTGGTTAATGTATTTTTTTGTAATAGCAATCTAACTGTACAAAGTTGAGTGTAATGTTTTCAAATAATCGAGGTTGCATAAAAGTATATAATATTTGGCTCTGAGGTGTAGTGGCGTACACACTAAACCCAAGCGTTTAGGTTATAAACACTCATTTGTAACACTTTTAAACGTGTCACAGTGTTTAGATTATAAACAGAAGAACATGTTTAATCGCCAGTAACACTTTTTAAACACATAAACGTGTTTAGTTTTCACAATCAAAGTCAGTCACATAGGCGTTTATAGAATTCGAACACTGTAGGTGTTCTCGTGAGGTGTTTGAGTGAACTCGTGTTCTACTGTATTTTATGACCATTAATAAACATTTGTGTAGATAGGATGGAGCCCGCACACCACAGGTAAAGGTAAGACGTTCTTTACACCACAGGTAAAGGTAAGACGTTCATTATTTAAATAAAGAACGTCTTACCTTTACCTGTGGTGTGCGGGCTCCATCCTATCTACATGAAGTTTCTTTTTCGTCTGCTCTCATTAATAAACATTTGGCATTTTATTATTACACACATGGTGTTTAGGTTTTAAACGCGTCACATGCTCCAGGGGATTTGCAGTGTAGAAATGAAAGTATTGAGCATCTAATTGAAGTACACAGTGTTCGCGTATAAGTTCCAAAGAGAAAAAGAGCAAAAGTAGTTCTAGGATGTACGAGGCGGAAACTAGTTGCATATCGCGCCACATTTCAATCTTCCGCCGTAGTCTGAAAACCCACCATGGCACCGTATAGCACTTGCCCTATAGCCTATAGCCCCTTAGATAGCACTTTATGTATAGTATTTTAGAATTATAGCTCGTTACGCTATAGACGGCACTAGAATTGCATTTCACGTAGTCATATAGCACTTTATATATAGTACGCATGTATATTGTGTAATATATAATATATTATAGCATGCATATAGCTGACATAGATACTCCACTGTTACGTCCTTAGTTTATACACGATTCACAATCACGATCACTGCTTTTTATATTATGTGATGCATGCCATGCTTTAGTCTTTGCTTAACCCATTCTGACCTGAGATCAGATTCATACGAGGTTTCCACTGGACACACACTGGTCTGATGAACCCATTCTGACCTGAGATCAGATTCTAAAAATGTCAGTCGTTCTTCGATTCTTCAAAAATAGCAGACCTACAAGCTCGTAGCGCGCCACTCGGTGGCGCGCTATGAGCTTGTAGATCTGCTATTTTTCAATAGCTAAAGCATAACATGATGCTGAACACCAAAATGGGTGCCCGGTCAGAATGGGTTAAATGTAAGTCGCTCTGGATCCAAGAGCGTCCGCTGAGTTGCCTAAATTGTGAATTGTAAATTAACGGCGACGGTACTCTCCAGGTGTGTCGGAGGAATATACTCTAAGCTACTGTATATAAGCTCCGACGAGTTAACTCATCCTGAACTTTTACAAGGGGGCCGCGTCACGAGGTTAAGTGTCCCGCTCTGCAGGGATATACAGTCCAAGGGGGGATACATACATACATACATACATCGACATCGAGACCGGTTGGTTGGGGGCCTTCTGTTTTTTCCCCCCCAGACGTCGTCATCATCGTCGTCTCTCGACCCCATTCATGCTATGGCCGGATTTATAGGCAGATAATGACATGGGGGGCCAGAGTTAAGGGGGGGGGGACAGCAGGTTTGGAAAAAAGTGCTTAAGTATACCATTGTCGGGGAATGGAGACGGGCATTATTACGTTGTTCTCAGGTGGGTTTTGGCTTCAGGCCGCATGTACAGGTCACTGAGGGGGTCCTGGGACTGACTGTCTGCACCTATAGAGGGGGGGGGGGGGGGGGGGTGGGGGGTGCTAGGGGCCCTTTAGAAGCACCACAGGGGCCATCATAAAAAGAACGACCTGATTTACGAACGGATGATGACACACCATTACAGGCTTTCTCTTTACTTTGCCTGAAGTTCCCCTGTGTGTGCGTGCGTGTGTGTGTGCGTGAGTGTGTGCACACACACACACACACACACACACACACACACACACACACACACACACGTACACACACACACGGCCAAATGTCCGCACTAGTATTGTAGATTTTCCGAAGTGGACAATTTCCCTGTACTGGTCCCGACAAGACAAATGGTGTGTTGTTATGGTTAAAACTGATTTCTTTTTTTTTTTTTACATTTAGGCTTAACAATTAGGTAATGCAATGTTAGGATATACAGTAGGCTTGGTGTTATGTGCCTGATAAAACTTAGTTGTACACTGGCAGAATGCATCACAGCTATACGATATATTGTGAACTTGTTCACTTGCTTCAGGGATAGGATTAAAAAAAAAAACAGATATGGAATTCATAATATCACGTCCACACAAGTATAGTAATACGTGTGTGTGTGTGTGTGTGTGTGTGTGCGCGTGGCTGTGCGCTGTATGCGTGTGGTAGTAACTTATCTGCCGACCGCTTTGCATTTAAAACACTAACGATCGTTCCAGTTTGACAGCTGCGTTGAAACCCTCCCTCTCACCTCTTTTCCCTTCTTCGTGCTCTTCTCAAAACCTCAGAAGTTATAGGTAAAGAGAAAGAAAGAAAAAAACCCAAACGGAGAAAAAAAAACAACACATTATCTTCACCAGAAGGATAATTTGAGGGTAAAAAAAGAAATGGCCCAAAAAAATAAATGAGGCGAGTTTCCTTTCGGGCTTTTGCCGAGAAGAAAGGAACGGACGGCTGCAAACAGGTGTGGGGAGTTAACCCGACATTAATATTTTTTACACGGGTGACCCGTGCGCTTGTAATGATATGTGTAATATGCGGGGTTTAGTTGTTAAACTGCTAGTGAAGCAGGTGTTTGACGTGACTTACTGAGACGTCAACTCCACCCTGAAGTCTGTTTTAAAGAGGCCATCATTCTCCATCGCCGCTCCAAGAGCCACTCCCTTTTATTTTTCTTTTTACCCATATAGAGCGCCGCAGTCCCTCCCCCCTTTCAGAAAAACGAGTGGCCCAGGAAATTAAAACCCAATGCATTCTCCCATCGGCACTTCTTATTTAATTTATTTAAAGACGGTTACGCTGCGGACAAAGCCAACTGGGATCGTGACAAATCATGACAATGAACACAATGTTTTGGGGCCGATCAAATCATTAGAAAGAAGAAAAGAAAGTCAGGAGACAAGAGTATTTGTTTTGTTTTTTCGTCTTATAAATTATTTGATCGGCCCAAAATATTGTGTTCATTGTCATGATTTGTCACGATCCGAGTTGGATAAATACTATACTATACTTTAGCTATTGAAAAATAGCAGACCTACAAGCTCGTAGCACGCCACCGAGTGGCTTGCATTTTCACGATTTTCCAAAAAAAATCTCATCTATAAGCTGATCACAAAGTCGACAAGCTTGTATATCTGCTATTATTTAATAGCCAACCGGTGAGATATATAATTATATATATATATATATATATACATAGCTCAAATCTAAAATGATTCGGATGCTTTCCCGGTTTTAAAGGGTTATATAACCAAAGGTTTGGTATATAGCGGGACGCTGACCAAGTGAGAGAACTCGCGCTCGACCAGAAAAGACCCGGCGAGCTGAAGTCTTTTTATTTATTTATGTTTGGCGCGCGGTCGAGAACGACATCACTCCGACGTGTTCGCGGCGGGGGGGGGGGGGGGGGGGGGGGCAGCAGCAGCAGCAGCAGCAGCAGCAGCATAGCTGAAGATTGGAACCGATGCCTTAATCCCTTCTTTAATCCCTCGTTCTCGCTCGCGTCGCTGTAGGTCAGGAATGGGGGCTATATATAGCCTCACCGATCTTTTTGTTGCTCGGGGGGGGGGGGGGGGCTCGCGCAACAGTCGCACAATGCACGCGCACAGACACACACGCACGCGCGCGTGCACGCAAAATTACGCGCACGGGAATGGGAGGTGGTGGGGGGGGATTTGACGAGAATTGGTCGACACTGTGAGAACTGCACGTTTGCGCGAATGCAAATGCCCCCATGCTGAGAGCGCTGCAGTCATCATGTCCCAGGAGACTACATGAGAAGCTCATCACTCAGAACCACAATCCTGTGGTTCTGAACAATCCCACAATCCCCCACCGCGGCCCTCCTGGACGAGAAGCTCTTATATAGCAGCGCCGGGGTGGCGATTTATCCTCTCAACCTTTTTTTTTTTTTTTTAACACGTTTTCTTTTTTTTAAACATACATTTTTATTAAATTATACAAAGTGTTTCTTAGATCGGGCACCACGGCGACATACCAGTGGTGGAATTATTAATATATATTTTTTTAAGTATCAATATTGCAATATAGAAATACTCTGTCACAAGTAAAAGCCTGGAAATCTTTTGAAAATAGCAGATCTATATCTACAAATAGCAGATCTGCAAGTTACAACTTACAATGTGCTATGTTCAAATATATATATAAGCAGCTTGGCCCTTAACCCATTCTGAACGGGAACCCATTTTGGTGATAGCACCATGTCATGCTTTAGCTATTGAAAAATAGCAGATCTACAAGCACATAGCGCGCCACCGAGTGGCGCGCTACGAGCTTGTAGGTCTGCTATTTTTGAAAAATCGAAGAACGACTGACATTTTCAGAATCTGATCTCAGGTCAGAATGGGTTACTCAGACCAGTGTGTGTCCAGTGGGAAACCTCGTATGAATCTGATCTCAGGTCAGAATGGGTTAAGGAAGGGGACCTTTTATAGGGACCTTGCATGCAACCAGATATAGACCATTTCTTTCAGTTCCTGTATCGTCTCTGTCGGGTGGAAACCTCATTATGTCCAAAACTGTTACTATTTTCAGGATTCAAATTCAAAAACGTCAAAAGTAGCAGATCTACAAGCTCAAAACGAGGTTGCAGATCTGCTACTTTTGATGCTTTTGTGCGACTCTGTGCGCTGTAGTGTGATCAAGTATAGGATGTGTTGCTGGTTGGTGAACATGTGCTGGTGGTTGGTGAACATGTGTTGCTGGTTGGTGAACATGTGTTGCTGGTTGGTGAACATGTGTTGCTGGTTGGTGAACATGTGTTGCTGGTTGGCGAACATGTGCTGATGGTTGGTGAACATGTGCTGGTGGTTGGTGAACATGTGTTGCTGGTTGGTGAACATGTGCTGGTGGTTGGTGAACATGTGCTGGTGGTTGGTGAACATGTGTTGCTGGTTGGTGAACATGTGTTGCTGGTTGGTGAACATGTGTTGCTGGTTGGTGAACATGTGTTGCTGGTTGGCGAACATGTGCTGATGGTTGGCGAACATGCGCTACTGGTTGGCGAACATGCGCTGATGGTTGGCGAACATGCGCTACTGGTTGGCGAACATGCGCTGATGGTTGGCGAACATGCGCTACTGGTTGGTGAACATGTGCTGATGGTTGGCGAACATGCGCTACTGGTTGGTGAACATGCGCTGGTGGTTGGTGAACATGTGCTGGTGGTTGGTGAACATGCGCTGGTGGTTGGCGAACATGCGCTGGTGGTTGGTGAACATGCGCTGATGGTTGGTGAACATGCGCTGGTGGTTGGCGAACATGCGCTGGTGGTTGGTGAACATGCGCTACTGGTTGGCGAACATGCGCTGGTGGTTGGCGAACATGCGCTGGTGGTTGGCGAACATGCGCTGGTGGTTGGCGAACATGCGCTGGTGGTTGGCGAACATGCGCTGGTGGTTGGCGAACATGCTCTGGTGGTTGGTGAACATGCGCTGGTGGTTGGCGAACATGCGCTGGTGGTTGGCGAACATGCGCTGGTGGTTGGCGAACATGCGCTGGTGGTTGGTGAACATGCGCTGCTGGTTGGCGAACATGTATTGCTGGTTGGTGAACATGCGCTGATGGTTGGCGAACATGCGCTGGTGGTTGGCGAACATGCGCTGGTGGTTGGCGAACATGCGCTGGTGGTTGGTGAACATGCGCTGCTGGTTGGCGAACATGTATTGCTGGTTGGTGAACATGCGCTGATGGTTGGCGAACATGCGCTGGTGGTTGGCGAACATGCGCTGGTGGTTGGCGAACATGTATTGCTGGTTGGTGAACATGCGCTGATGGTTGGCGAACATGCGCTGGTGGTTGGCGAACATGCGCTGGTGGTTGGCGAACATGCGCTGGTGGTTGGTGAACATGCGCTGCTGGTTGGCGAACATGCGCTGGTGGTTGGCGAACATGCGCTGGTGGTTGGCGAACATGCGCTGGTGGTTGGTGAACATGCGCTGGTGGTTGGTGAACATGCGCTGGTGGTTGGCGAACATGCGCTGGTGGTTGGCGAACATGCGCTGGTGGTTGGCGAACATGCGCTGGTGGTTGGCGAACATGCGCTGGTGGTTGGCGAACATGCGCTGGTGGTTGGTGAACATGTGCTGATGGTTGGCGAACATGCGCTGATGGTTGGCGAACATGTGCTGGTGGTTGGCGAACATGCGCTGGTGGTTGGCGAACATGCGCTACTGGTTGGCGAACATGTGCTGGTGGTTAGCGAACATGCGCTGCTGGTTGGCGAACATGCGCTGCTGGTTGGCGAACATGCGCTACTGGTTGGCGAACATGTGCTGGTGGTTGGTGAACATGCGCTGCTGGTTGGCGAACATGCGCTACTGGTTGGCGAACATGCGCTACTGGTTGGCGAACATGTGCTGGTGGTTAGCGAACATGCGCTGATGGTTGGCGAACATGCGCTGCTGGTTAGCGAACATGCGCTGCTGGTTAGCGAACATGCGCTGGTGGTTGGTGAACATGCGCTGGTGGTTGGCGAACATGCGCTGGTGGTTGGCGAACATGCGCTGGTGGTTGGCGAACATGCGCTGGTGGTTGGCGAACATGCGCTGGTGGTTGGTGAACATGCGCTGGTGGTTGGTGAACATGCGCTGGTGGTTGGCGAACATGCTCTGCTCCCGTGCTTGATGTTATGTTTGGGTTAGCGTTAGAGATAGGGTTAGTAATTTCGGAAACAATGGGAGGACGGAACAATGACATGGCACAGTTTTTATTCACCGACATCAACAATATAGTTCATCAGAAGATCTTTGGTTCGGTGTACTGCTAGAGATATTAAAGTATTGTGGGGTTAGAGTTTTTTGAATGTACGTGCATTAGTGGTTTGCCATTTCTATTCTATTTTTACTGAGTGCACAGCAATGTGGTTCAATGCTATTGTTTTTTTCATGTTTTATATATAGTGGATTGGACTGGACTGCATAGCACTAACTATCGCCTCCGTGGGTGGGCCATTGTGGCTGCGCTCGTGCACGCACGCACGCACACACACACACACACACACACACACACACACACACACACACACACACACAGCTACTGTACACATGCACAAACAAGCACGTGCACACACCACATGCCACAAATGCAACCATAACTATTTTTATACTCTTAAAGGAGCAGTTCACCCCAAAATGTCACACCCCATGAGACTTACGGAAATTTACGGAGATTACTTTTTTTTTTTTTTTTTTGGCACATTCCTAAGCCAATACCATGATGCCGGCAGTCGGCAGAGTATACCCCGTAGGAGACTCAAAGAGCAGCCACCCGGTCATCAAAGTATATTGTCTCAGGAATGTGACAAATATCCATGGATTCAGGGTTTCATGGGGTGTGTATTTGATAGAAAATAAGTCATGTTTATACTCCTTTAAAGGGACACTTCACCCTTTTTGCAAAAAAATATATGTTAATGACATTTAGAAGCTTTAGAACACTTTCCTGGGGGTCTTTATGTGTGTAATATGTGGTTTTAGATATTTTAGATTGTAGCAGTGAGCCTGTTGTCTCTGATGTCATGGACACTGGGCTCACTTCCTTCCTGGACTACATGTTGTCTCAGTAAGACAGCTCTCCCCCCTATCCACAAGGATGAGCAGTGCACCAAAGAATTATGGGAATTGTAGTCCAGGAAGGTAGTGAGACCAGTGTCCATGACATCAGAGACAACAGGCTCACTGCTACAATCTAAAATATCTAAAACCACATATTACACACATAAATACCCCCAGGGAAGTGATCTAAAGCTTCTAAACGTCATTAACATATATTTTTTTGCAAAAAGGGTGAAGTGTCCCTTTAAGTCCATCTGTCCATCCATCCATCCATCCATACGTCCATCCGTCCATCCATCTGTCCTCTACCACTCATCTGGAGTCTGGTATAGAGCGTCGCAGTCCCGCCCCCTTTCATGTCGACGCCAGGCCCAGGAAATTAATCCCAATGCATTTTCCCCCCATGGCCATTTCAAAACGTATTTATTTAAAGACCCTTTAAAAGCTTCGTACGAAGCCAACCCCCGAGTCGTGACAAATCATGACAACAACATTTTAGACCAAGCGAATAATCACAAAGAAGATAAACAACTATACTTTTCTAATTCTTTAGTTTGGCCCAAAACATTGTGTTTGTTGTCATGATTCGTCACGACTACAGAGTTGGCTTTGTCCGCGGCGTATAAACGTCTTTAAATAAACACTTTCTGATAAGTCTACGAGGAAAATGAACGGGGATTTATTTTCCTGGTCTCTCTCTCTCT
Source organism: Protomyctophum bolini (assembly GCF_963924005.1). NCBI lineage: Eukaryota > Metazoa > Chordata > Actinopteri > Myctophiformes > Myctophidae > Protomyctophum > Protomyctophum bolini. The sequence goes on along the minus strand of NC_137867.1, from coordinate 8,484,024 downwards.
CTCTCTCTCGTGACTGCGACGCTCTATTGGAGGTAACCATTCGGGCAGACGATCAACATTCGCTCCTTCCTCCTGGGGCGTCCCGACCGCCGAGGTGTTTCAAGGCCTCCCCGTCTGGTCCTCGGTCTGCCTCGGGGGGGTCTCCTCCCAGTGGGACCATATACCAGAGGACCTCCCACAATGGAGATGCTCAGGAAGCATTTAGCTTCTTGTAGCTTAACCCATTCTGACCTGAGATCAGATTCATACGAGGTTTCCACTGGACACACACTGGTCTGATTAACCCCATTCTGACCTGAGATCAGATTCTAAAAATGTCAGTCGTTCTTCGATTTTTCTAAAATAGCAGACCTACAAGCTCGTAGCGCGCCACTCGGTGGCGCGCTATGAGCTTGTAGATCTGCTATTTTTCAATAGCTAAAGCATAACATGATGCTAACACCAAAATGGGTTCCCGTTCAGAATGGGTTAAAGGACCACTTCACCACTTTTAAAACTATCTTCATATAATATAGGTCCTCACTAATCATGATAAAATGGCACGATTTTTTTCCCCTACTCAGTCTGTGTCTCATAGGACGGCTGTGGGCAGTTCAGAAACAGTCTTCCAGTGACATCATCATTAGGCTGTTTAGATTTTCATTATCGTGAGAACGATGGCTTCCATTATCGCATTGCGACTTTTCAGGACTAGAAAGCCTGCAGTTTCTATTAGCTTGTATTCCCCATCGATGATGTCACTGGAAGACGGTTTCTAAACTGCCCACAGCCCTCCTATGAGACGCAGAGTAGAAAATAATTGCGCCATTTTTTTCCACGATTATTAGTGAGGACCTATGAAGATAGGTTGAAAAGTGATGTAGTGTTCCTTTAAAACCCTTGTAATAAATTGTGAAAATAGCAGATCTTACAAGCTCACAACTTGCCACATCGATTCGCAAAACACATTGCAAGCTTGCAGATCTGCTATTTTCATTTTTAGGGCTTATAAATGACCACTTCATACGGAATCATACGGAAATTGGTTCTCTCTAATTAACCCATTCTGAACGGGAACCCATTTTGGTGTTAGCATCATGTTATGCTTTAGCTATTTTTGAAAAATCGAAGAACGACTGACATTTTTAGAATCTGATCTCGGGTCAGAATGGGTTAATCAGACCAGTGTGTGTCCAGTGGAAACCTCGTATGAATCTGAAATTATTTGCTTATATAGGACTGTGGAATCGCTTTTACGCTTGACACACTTTGTCTTACATATTTACGTATATATACCGCAAGATGACACAAATGAACGGTCCTATATGAGTAACAAGTACTTATATGTGAGGTGTGAGGTGGACGGAAAAGCTTTTTCCAAGGGTTGACCTGAGCCAAAAAAAAGATTGAGAACCATTGGCTGGGGTGAGAGATTCAGGCTGATCTCGTTAATGAATCAGGAGTCATGTTGACACTGAGAGCTGACTCAACGGTGAGGCCATTTCCCTCACAGATCCTGCGTTGTTATTCATGCCGTTCTAGGCTTCCCAAAAAGCTCCCCCCAAAAAAAAAAGACTGCTTCCAGTGACAGAACCTTAGACTAGACTACTCCTACATGATGCTACTTTATGCCGTGACTAATTCTCTCAGTTTGTCAGATCTCTGGAAAACCTGTTGTCACAGAAATCGAGGCTGAAACACTTCAGCGCCAAGACAGTTTCAACATGTTTTGCTTTCACGGTTACCGTAGATACCTACAGTATACAGAGCCAGACGGGTGTGAAATATGATGGGGGAGGGAGGGGGGGGGGGGGGGGGGAAGCCCTGTGCATTAACTCAAACGTGGACGGTTGTCTCTTATCACTGGTTCCCAATAGGGCTGTGAATCGTCGGGTGTCCGCATGATCCGATTCGGTTCCGATTCTTGCATTTTTTTTTTCTCCCAGATTCAAAACGGCCTTCTATTCAAAATGATTCTCGATTCAATACATAATAGGATTTCATCGCAATCTACTCCAGTCTTGAACCGAAGTGACTATATACGGTAACTTGAAAATGACTGAAGACATGACTGTGATTAGGGTATAAGCTTACATTTCGTATCACAGACGCCATGTAGTGAAAACTCCTGTAACTGTAACCAGAAAGAAAATAAAAATAAAAAAGATTTTTAGAAATTATGAATCGATTTTGAGACCGCCGATAATTGCAAATGTACCCTTTCCATGTCTGTACCCATTAAAGGCAGCATTCAAGGAAATTATATTTTCCAAACTTAAATAACCGATATTATATAGTCAGACAGATATTTTGTGAAGCCACTAAGGACTCCCTGAAAGTTCATATAATGAAGCTACAAAACAAATTGTATAGCTTCAACTCTTCAACAGCTTCAACAACTCTTAAGTTATATTAATAGTTCAATGTTGAAAATGAGTGGTATTACCCTTTAAGTTGCTTGATTCAATACTTAGATATTTGAGGTTAATTTCATCAAACCGTTCAAGCTCTATTTGAACCACGTTCAGACTCGCTGAGAATACACGTCTTTTGGTCCCGGCAACCTGATATTTTCCTTCCAATTTAATTTCACTTATTTTATACATTTTTTCAATTGCCTTTTAATGTAATTAATAATGTATGTTTTAACCCATTTTGTGGCGGGAACCCCATTTGGTGTTACCGTCATGTTATGCTTTAGCTATTGAGAAATGGCAGATCTACGAGCCTGTAGGTCTGCTTTTTTTTTAGAATCTGCATCGTTCTCAGGTCTAAATAGGGTTAATGTAATTAATAATGTATGTTTTAAAGGGAAATACGGTGTATATATATATACCGCTGTACAAAAAAAGAAAAAAAATGGAAGCATGGACGAGAGAGAGAGGAACGAACGGGGGACGGACGCGCCAGAAACACATTCTCCCTCCACTCCCCTCATGTCATGCTTTAGCTATTGAGAAATAGCAGATCTACAAGCCACCGAGTGGCGCGCTACGTAGCTTGTAGGTCTGCTATTTCTGACGCGCCAGAAACACATTCCCCCTCGCTCCCCTGATGACGTGCTGCCTCCTCCCTCCTGGGAGGAGAAGCAGTGATAAACGGTATATATATAAAAGGTCAGGGCGTTTATCCAATTCCGGGGGGGGAACCCCTTTTGGCGTTAGCATCATGTTCTGCTTTATATAGATATTGAAAAATAGCAGATCTACAAGATCTAGTGGCCCGCTATACGAGCTTGTATAGGTCTGCTATTTTTTTTAAACCGAAGAACGACTGACATAATAAGACATGGCTTTTTCAGAAAACTGTCCGGATACGAAGACATTTTTTAGAGTCTGATCTCAGGGTTACGGTGCCAAGCAGCAGCAGGAGCAGCCCGTGTGGGAGGCTCGCCTCGGGGCCTGGGCAGGAGCACACACAGCCCCTATACCATCCAGGAACCAATCGCACAGCCCCTATACCATCCAGGAACCAATCACACAGCCCCTATACCATCCAGGAACCAATCACACAGCCCCTATACCATCCAGGAACCAATCACACAGCCCCTATACCATCCAGGAACCAATCACACAGCCCCTATACCATCCAGGAACCCATCCCACATGTTTCCACTGCGCTTCTACTTGACCCTTTTTGACAATTGGGACGATTCTGCAAATGTCTGTTTTCTTGAAAAAGCTATGTTTTTCTATATATATATGTCATAGCGCGCCACCGAGTGGCGCGCTGTGAGCTTGTAGATCTGCTATTTTTCAATGGCTAAAGCATTACATAATGCGACACCAAAAGGGGTTCCCGCCCACAATGGGTTAACACGGTATAGTTCTCATTAACCCATTATGGCCATGGGAACGATTCTACAAAATGACAGTTTTCTGAAGAGAAAAAAAAAAACATGTTTCTATATGTCAGTGGTGCTCAATATTTGTGACCAAATTTGACTGAAAGACTGCCATTGCGCAAACTCCAGCTTTTCACCAGAGGAGAAACACTTATTTATTTTTATTTTTGTAGCTACGTCAGAGTCCAGAGAAGTGAAAGTTTTCTCAACTCGCAAGACATTACTCTATAAGCCATATCTCCAAAACTAGTGGGTCAAACTGAACAACCAATATGTCAATTCGAAGCTATGAAGCAACAAAATCCAATGGCAGTCCCTCAGTCAAATGTAGTCACATTTCATGTCAAGGACCGCCGGAATTATATACTTGTATTAGGCCTCCGACCCCCATCTGAAAATATGTTGTTGCAGGGACCCCCTCCCCAGAAGCAAATATTTGAGTTAAAAACTCGCTCTGTAACAATATATATATATATATATATTCAAAGATTTCACATTTTTAAATTTCAAAAATAGCAGACCTTTACAAGCTCGCTATGAGCTTGTAGATCTGCTATTTTTCAATAGCTATACATTATAGCATAATGTTTAAAACACCAAAAAGAGGTTCCCGCCCCAAAGTGGGTTAACTGTTTTCGGGCCCCCCCCCCCCCCCCCCCCCCCCCCCAGATCCAATATGTATTTTGTCTGCGGTGACCACCTTCATATAGCGCAGATTTAGTTCGAGATTCTCGTAAAAAAAAAACGCACGACAGCTGACAACGCGTTGGCAGTTGGTGTTATATACCCTTTCTTGCGGGGTGTATGGGTGGTGTCACAGTGTGAGGGGTTTGAACCTCCTGGAAGTCTGCCCGCAAACTATGTGACTGCTCTTCACTGCGGAATGTGTAGGCTAAGTCTAGCAACAAAACCAAATGATATCACACCCACCTATATCGTCTGACAAACCTCTGACCAGATAACTCAGCCCGCAGAACGACCGGAAACGGAAAAACGTCGCGCGGGGCCAGTGTTGCAGTATAGTGCTCATTGCACGCGGTATAGGCTATATATACCATGGCGTACATGGCCACTCTTTTAACCCATTGTGGGTTGGGAACCCCTTTTGGTGTTTTAAAGCATTATGTTATACTTTAGATATTGGAAAAATAATATTTTTGTGAAAATCGTGAAAATGTGACGCAAACTTAGAAGACATTTTTTAATTGTCCATGTCGGGCCTAAATGGGTTAATCGGCATGAATTAATCCATTCTGAACGGGAACCCATTTTGGTGTTAGCTATTGAAAAATAGCAGACCTACACGCTCATAGCGCGCCAC
>NC_137867.1:8454816-8478680 GCF_963924005.1 Protomyctophum bolini | reverse complement strand
TTTAATTGAAGTACACAGTGCTCGCGTATAAGTTCCAAATTCAAAATGAGCAAAAGTAGTTCTAGGATGTACGAGGCGGAAACTAGTTGCATATCGCGCCACATTTCAATCTTCCGCCGTAGTCTGAAAACCCACCATGGCACCGTATAGCACTTGCCCTGTATAGCCTAGCCCCTTAGATAGCACTTTATGTATAGCATTTTAGAATTATAGCTCGTTACGCTATAGACGGCACTAGAATTGCATTTCACGTAGTCATATAGCACTTTATTATAGTACGCATGTATATTGTGTAATATATAATATAGTATAGTATGCATATAGCTGACATAGATACTCCACTGTTACGTCCTTAGTTTATACACGATTCACAATCACGATCACTGCTTTTTATATTATGTGACGCATGCCATGCTTTTGTTGTTCTTGCTTAACCCATTCTGACCTGAGATCAGATTCATACGAGGTTTCCACGGGACACACACTGGTCTGATGAACCCATTCTGACCTGAGATCAGATTCAAAAAAATGTCAGTCGCTCTTCGATTTTTCAAAAATAGCAGACCTACAAGCTCGTAGCGCGCCACTCGGTGGCGCGCTATGAGCTTGTAGATCTGCTATTTTTCAATAGCTAAAGCATAACATGATGCTGAACACCAAAATGGGTGCCCGGTCAGAATGGGTTAAATGTAAGTCGCTCTGGATCCAAGAGCGTCCGCTGAGTTGCCTAAATTGTAAATTGTAAATTGACAGCGACGGTACTCTCCAGGTGTGTCGGAGGAATACTCTTCTAAGCTACTGTATATAAGCTCTGACGAGTTAACTCATCCTGAACTTTTATACAAGGGGGCCGCGTCACGAGGTTAAGTGTCCCGCTCTGCAGGGATATACAGTCCAAGGGGGGATACATACATACATACATCGACATCGAGACCGGTTGCCAGGTTGGGGGCCTTCTGTTTTTAACCCCCCAGACGTCATCATCGTCGTCTCTCGACCCCATTCATGCTATGGCCGGATTTATAGGCAGATAATGACATGGGGGGCCAGAGTTAAGGGGGGGGGGGACAGCAGGTTTGGAAAAAAGTGCTTAAGTATACCATTGTCGGGGAATGGAGACGGGCATTATTACGTTGTTCTCAGGTGGGTTTTGGCTTCAGGCCGCATGTACGGGTCACTGAGGGGGTCCTGGGACTGACTGTCTGCACCTATAGAGGGAGGGGGGGGGGGGGGTGGGGGGTGCTAGGGGCCCTTTAGAAGCACCACAGGGGCCATCATAAAAAGAACGACCTGATTTACGAACGGATGATGACACACACTTACAGGCTTTCTCTTTACTTTGCCTGAAGTTCCCCTGTGTGTGCGTGCGTGTGTGTGTGCGTGCGTACACACACACACACACACACACACACACACACACACACACACACACGGCCAAATCTCCGCACTAGTATTGTAGATTTTCCGAAGTGGACAATTTCCCTGTACTGGTCCCGACAAGACAAATGGTGTGTTGTTATGGTTAAAACTGATTTTTTTTTTTTTTTTTACATTTAGGCTTAACAATTAGGTAATGCTATGTTAGGATATACAGTATAAGGCTTGGTGTTATGTGCCTGATAAAACTTAGTTGTACACTGGCAGAATGCATCACAGCTATACGATATATTGTGAACTTGTTCACTTGCTTCAGGGATAGGATTAAAAAACAAAACAGATATGGAATTCATAATATCACGTCCACACAAGTATAGTAATACGTGTGTGTGTGTGTGTGTGTGTGTGTGTGTGTGTGTGTGTGTGTGTGTGTGTGTGTGTGTGTGTGTGTGTGTGTGTGTGTGTGTGTGTGTGTGTGTGTGTGTGTGTGTGTGTGTGTGTGTGTGTGTGTGTGTGTGTGCGCGCGTGGCTGTGCGCTGTATGCGTGTGGTAGTAACTTATCTGCCGACCGCTTTGCATTTAAAACACTAACGATCGTTCCAGTTTGACAGCTGCGTTGAAACCCTCCCTCTCACCTCTTTTCCCTTCTTCGTGCTCTTCTCAAAACCTCAGAAGTTATAGGTAAAGAGAAAGAAAGAAAAAAACCCAAACGGAGAAAAAAAAACAACACATTATCTTCACCAGAAGGATAATTTGAGGGTAAAAAAAAAGAAATGGCCCAAAAAAATAAATGAGGCGAGTTTCCTTTCGGGCTTTTGCCGAGAAGAAAGGAACGGACGGCTGCAAACAGGTGTGGGGAGTTAACCCGACATTAATATTTTTTACACGGGTGACCCGTGCGCTTGTAATGATATGTGTAATATGCGGGGTTTAGTTGTTAAACTGCTAGTGAAGCAGGTGTTTGACGTGACTTACTGAGACGTCAACTCCACCCTGAAGTCTGTTTTAAAGAGGCCATCATTCTCCATCGCCGCTCCAAGAGCCACTCCCTTTTCTTTTTCTTTTTACCCATATAGAGCGCCGCAGTCCCTCCCCCTTTCAGAAAAACGAGTGGCCCAGGAAATGAAAACCCAATGCATTCTCCCATCGGCACTTCTTATTTAATTTATTTAAAGACGGTTACGCCGCGGACAAAGCCAACTCTGATCGTGGCAAATCATGACAATGAACACAATGTTTTGGGGCCGATCAAATCATTAGAAAGAAGAAAAGAAAGTCAGGAGACAAGACTATTTGTTTTGTTTTTTCGTCTTATAAATTATTTGATCGCGTGTTGAAAGATTGTGAAAGTTTTTGCTATAGCCTTTTGAATGTTATATTCTTTCACAGGCGAACATTCTAACTCAAACCTTTGCTTCCGCGGTGGAATGAGGGTCGGCAAATACAGTACATGATTTTCGAGGGGTCCTTGACACGGAAGAGGTTTTGAGCACCGCTGAATTGTAGAGTTCATACGTTTTTTTCCAAAAATGAAAACATTTTTTGTAGAACCCCATGTGTTGTTATCGCTGTCTTCCATGAGAGCCTTTGAGTCAAAAAAGCCCCAATCGAAATACACCACGTTATAGTGACATCACAATAGCATCCCCACCACCCTAACCCCATGCCTTTTTAATCATACAACAACAGATGTGGGCGCGGCTTCAGTTCAGGTTGGTCGTCACATAATAAACATAATTTTAGCAGTCAGCAGCAGCATAGCTGAAGATTGGAACCGATGCCTTAATCCCTTCTTTAATCCCTCGTTCTCGCTCGCGTCGCTGTAGGTCAGGAATGGGGGCTATATATATAGCCTCACCGATCTTTTGTTGCTCGGGGGGGGGGGGGGGGGGGGGGGGGCTCGCGCAACAGTCGCACAATGCACGCGCACACACACACACACACGCACGCACGCGCCCGTGCACGCAAAATTACGCGCACGGGAATGGGAGGAAGGGAGGTGGTGGGGGGGATTTTGACGAGAATTGGTCGACACTGTGAGAACTGCACGTTTGCGCGAATGCAAATGCCCCCATGCTGAGAGCGCTGCAGTCATCATGTCCCAGGAGACTACATGAGAAGCTCATCACTCAGAACCACAGTCCTGTGGTTCTGAACAATCCCACAATCCCCACCGCGGCCCTCCTGGACGAGAAGCTCTTATATAGCAGCGCCGGGGTGGCGATTTATCATCTCAACCTTTTTTTAACACGTTTTTTTTTTTAAACTTACATTTTTATTAAATTATACTCTTTTTTATTATTATTATTTTTTAATATTTCATAATCGAAAATCGGAAAAGAAATGTAGGCTAGTAAGTAAGGCTGCATGACATATGGAACATGTACCTTCATCAGAGTGGAGAATATAAGTATAAATCAAGTTGAGCAAAGCCTGCACTCTTCTCGGCCCCTCTCTCTAACAGACACGGTTAACGGTCGCTTGTAAAGTGGCCGCCAAGACAGCCAATCAGATGAAATGAAGGCAGTTGTAGAGTGTATAGACTATAGTGAACTGAACGTTCTCTGTTTATATCAAGTATACTTCATACCAGCCCCTTATATGAAACTACAAAGGTTTACTCATCAAAACAGAAACTGTAAGCTTTGTATGGAGGAACAGACGGTATAGGCTGACAGGAAATGGGGAGAGAGATGTGGGGGGGGGGGGGGGGGACATGCAGTGAAGGCCGTCGGGATCGGGAGTCGAACCCGCGGCACACTGCCAGACTGGATTAATTTACCAGCCAAGGTGCCTGGACCGCTGAGCCACGGCCCCAGGCCATCCTGATATTGTCCCAGCTCCTAATTTCCGATACCGATATCAACCGAACCGGCAGATAATCAAGACATATAAAAACCCAATACTATACAAGACATCATCAATACTATAGGCGCAATAAAAAAGTACACATTTACAGTTCAAATATGAATCTTACAAAGTGTTTCTTAGATCGGGCACCACGGCGACATATACCAGTGGTGGAATTATTAATATATATATTTTTTAAGTATCAATATTGCAATATAGAAATACTCTGTCACAAGTAAAAGTCTGGAAATCTTTTGAAAATAGCAGATCTATATCTACAAATAGCAGATCTGCAAGTTACGACTTACAATGTGCTATGTTCAAATATATATATAAGCAGCTTGGCCCTTAACCCATTCTGAACGGGAACCCATTTTGGTGATAGCATCATGTCATGCTTTAGCTATTGAAAAATAGCAGATCTACAAGCTCATAGCGCGCCACCGAGTGGCGCGCTATGAGCTTGTAGGTCTGCTATTTTTGAAAAATCGAAGAACGACTGACATTTTCAGAATCTGATCTCAGGTCAGAATGGGTTACTCAGACCAGTGTGTGTCCAGTGGGAAACCTCGTATGAATCTGATCTCAGGTCAGAATGGGTTAAGGAAGGGGACCTTTTAGGGACCTTGCATGCAACCAGATATAGACCATTTCTTTCAGTTCCTGTATCGTCTCTGTCGGGTGGAAACCTCATTATGTCCAAAACTGTTACTATTTCCAGGATTCAAATTCAAAAACGTCAAAAGTTGCAGATCTACAAGCTCAAAACGAGGTTGCAGATCTGCTACTTTTGATGCTTTTGTGCGACTCTGCTGTAGTGTGATCAAGTATAGGATGTGTTGCTGGTTGGCGAACATGCGCTGGTGGTTGGTGAACATGCGCTGGTGGTTGGTGAACATGTGCTGATGGTTGGCGAACATGTGCTGGTGGTTGGCGAACATGTGCTGGTGGTTGGCGAACATGTGCTGATGGTTGGCGAACATGTGCTGGTGGTTGGTGAACATGCGCTGGTGGTTGGTGAACATGCGCTGGTGGTTGGCGAACATGTGCTGATGGTTGGCGAACATGTGCTGGTGGTTGGCGAACATGTGCTGGTGGTTGGCGAACATGTGCTGGTGGTTGGCGAACATGTGCTGGTGGTTGGCGAACATGCGCTGGTGGTTGGCGAACATGCGCTGGTGGTTGGCGAACATGCGCTGGTGGTTGGCGAACATGCGCTGGTGGTTGGCGAACATGCGCTGGTGGTTGGCGAACATGCGCTGGTGGTTGGCGAACATGTGCTGATGGTTGGCGAACATGTGCTGGTGGTTGGCGAACATGTGCTGGTGGTTGGCGAACATGCGCTGGTGGTTGGCGAACATGCGCTGGTGGTTGGCGAACATGTGCTGGTGGTTGGCGAACATGTGCTGGTGGTTGGCGAACATGCGCTGGTGGTTGGCGAACATGCGCTGGTGGTTGGCGAACATGCGCTGGTGGTTGGCGAACATGCGCTGGTGGTTGGCGAACATGCGCTGGTGGTTGGCGAACATGCGCTGGTGGTTGGCGAACATGTGCTGATGGTTGGCGAACATGCGCTGGTGGTTGGCGAACATGCGCTGGTGGTTGGCGAACATGTATTGCTGGTTGGCGAACATGCGCTGGTGGTTGGCGAACATGTGCTGGTGGTTGGTGAACATGCGCTGGTGGTTGGTGAACATGCGCTGGTGGTTGGTGAACATGCGCTGGTGGTTGGCGAACATGCGCTACTGGTTGGCGAACATGCGCTGATGGTTGGCAAACATGCGCTGGTGGTTGGTGAACATGCGCTGGTGGTTGGCGAACATGCGCTGGTGGTTGGCGAACATGCGCTGGTGGTTGGCGAACATGCGCTGGTGGTTGGCGAACATGCGCTGGTGGTTGGCGAACATGCGCTGGTGGTTGGCGAACATGCGCTGATGGTTGGTGAACATGCGCTGGTGGTTGGTGAACATGCGCTGCTGGTTAGCGAACATGCGCTGGTGGTTGGTGAACATGCGCTGGTGGTTGGCGAACATGCGCTGGTGGTTGGCGAACATGCGCTGGTGGTTGGCGAACATGCGCTGGTGGTTGGCGAACATGCGCTGGTGGTTGGCGAACATGCGCTGGTGGTTGGCGAACATGCGCTGGTGGTTGGCGAACATGCGCTGGTGGTTAGCGAACATGCGCTGGTGGTTGGCGAACATGCGCTGGTGGTTGGCGAACATGCGCTGGTGGTTGGCGAACATGCGCTGGTGGTTGGCGAACATGCGCTGGTGGTTGGCGAACATGCGCTGGTGGTTGGCGAACATGCGCTGGTAGTTGGCGAACATGCGCTGGTGGTTGGCGAACATGCGCTGGTGGTTGGCGAACATGCGCTGATGGTTGGCGAACATGCGCTGGTGGTTGGTGAACATGTGCTGCTGGTTAGCGAACATGCGCTGGTGGTTGGCGAACATGTGCTGCTGGTTAGCGAACATGCGCTGATGGTTGGCGAACATGCTCTGCTCCCGTGCTTGATGTTATGTTTGGGTTAGCGTTAGAGATAGGGTTAGTAATTTCGGAAAACAATGGGAGGACGGAACAATGACATGGCACAGTTTTTATTCACCGACATCAACAATATAGTTCATCAGAACATTTTTGGTTCGGTGTACTGCTAGAGATATTAAAGTATCGTGGGGTTAGAGTCATTTGAATGTACGCGCATTAGTGGTTTGCCATTTCTATTCTATTTTTACTGAGTGCACAGCAATGTGGTTCGATGCTATTGTTTTTTCATGTTTTATATATAGTGGATTGGACTGGACTGCATAGCACTAACTATCGCCTCCGTGGGTGGGCCATTGTGGCTGCGCTCGTGCACGCACGCACGCACACACACACACACACACACACACACACACACACACACACACACACACACACACACACACACACACACAGCTACTGTACACATGCACAAACAAGCACGTGCACACACCACATGCCACAAATGCAACCATAACTATTTTTATACTCTTAAAGGAGCAGTTCACCCCAAAATGTCACACCCCATGAGACTTACGGAAATTTACGGAGATTACTTATTTTTTTTGGTTTTTGGCACATTCCTAAGCCAATACCATGATGCCGGCAGTCGGCAGAGTATACCCCGTAGGAGACTCAAAGAGCAGCCACCCGGTCATCAAAGTATATTGTCTCAGGAATGTGACAAATATCCATGGATTCAGGGTTTCATGGGGTGTGTATTTGATAGAAAATAAGTCATGTTTATACTCCTTTAAAGGGACACTTCACCCTTTTTGCAAAAAAATATATGTTAATGACATTTAGAAGCTTTAGAACACTTTCCTGGGGGTCTTTATGTGTGTAATATGTGGTTTTAGATATTTTAGATTGTAGCAGTGAGCCTGTTGTCTCTGATGTCATGGACACTGGGCTCACTTCCTTCCTGGACTACAAGTTGTCTCAGTAAGACAGCTCTCCCCCCTATCCACAAGGATGAGCAGTGCACCAAAGAATTATGGGAATTGTAGTCCAGGAAGGTAGTGAGACCAGTGTCCATGACATCAGAGACAACAGGCTCACTGCTACAATCTAAAATATCTAAAACCACATATTACACACATAAATACCCCCAGGGAAGTGATCTAAAGCTTCTAAACGTCATTAACATATATTTTTTTGCAAAAAGGGTGAAGTGTCCCTTTAAGTCCATCTGTCCATCCATCCATACGTCCATCCGTCCATCCATCTGTCCTCTACCACTCATCTGGAGTCTGGTATAGAGCGTCGCAGTCCCGCCCCCTTTCATGTCGACGCCAGGCCCATGAGGAAATGAATCCCAATGCATTTTCCCCCCATGGCCATTTCAAAACTTATTTATTTAAAGACCCTTTAAAAGCTTCGTACGAAGCCAACCCCCGAGTCGTGACAAATCATGACAACAACATTTTAGACCAAGCGAATAATCACAAAGAAGATAAACAACTATACTTTTCAAATTCTTTAGTTTGGCCCAAAACATTGTGTTTGTTGTCATGATTCGTCACGACTACAGAGTTGGCTTTGTCCGCGGCGTATAAACGTCTTTAAATAAACACCTTCTGATAAGTCTACGAGGAAAATGAACGGGGATTTATTTTCCTGGTCTCTCTCTCTCTCTCTCTCTCGTGACTGCGACGCTCTATTGGAGGTAACCATTCGGGCAGACGATCAACATTCGCTCCTTCCTCCTGGGGCGTCCCGACCGCCGAGGTGTTTCAAGGCCCCCCGTCTGGTCCTTGGTCTGCCTCGGGGGGGGTCTCCTCCCAGTAGGACCATATACCAGAGGACGTCCCACAATGGAGATGCTCAGGACTCAAGACTCAGTCTGTGTCTCATAGGACGGCTGTGGGCAGTTCAGAAACAGTCTTCCAGTGACATCATCATTAGGCTGTTTAGATTTTCATTATCGTGAGAACGATGGCTTCCATTATCGCATTGCGACTTTTCAGGACTAGAAAGCCTGCAGTTTCTATTAGCTTGTATTCCCCATCGATGATGTCACTGGAAGACGGTTTCTAAACTGCCCACAGCCCTCCTATGAGACACAGAGTAGAGTAGAAAATAATTGCGCCATTTTTTTCACGATTATTAGTGAGGACCTATGAAGATAGGTTGAAAAGTGATGAAGTGTTCCTTTAAAACCCTTGTAATAAATTGTGAAAATAGCAGATCTTACAAGCTCACAACTTGCCACATCGATTCGCAAAACACATTGCAAGCTATTTTCATTTTTAGGGCTTATAAATGACCACTTCATACGGAATCATACGGAAATTGGTTCTCTCTAATTAACCCATTCTGAACGGGAACCCATTTTGGTGTTAGCATCATGTTATGCTTTAGCTATTTTTGAAAAATCGAAGAACGACTGACATTTTTAGAATCTGATCTCGGGTCAGGATGGGTTAATCAGACCAGTGTGTGTCCAGTGGAAACCTCGTATGAATCTGATCTCAGGTCAGAATGGGTTAGACAATATCATACGAGAGGGTGTGCTTTATCGTGACCATCGGCACGCCAGTGAAACGAGGCGTCAGCCGAGTTCCACAAGCGGTCACGGATGAAGTGATGAAGAAATGGTCATGAAATTATTAGCTTATATAGGACTGTGGAATCGCTTTTACGCTTGACACACTTTGTCTTACATATTTACGTATATATACCGCAAGATGACACAAATGAACGGTCCTATATGAGTAACAAATGTACTTATATGTGAGGTGTGAGGTGGACGGAAAAGCTTTTTCCAAGGGTTGACCTGAGCCAAAAAAAAGATTGAGAACCATTGGCTGGGTGAGAGATTCAGGCTGATCTCGTTAATGAATCAGGAGTCATGTTGACACAGAGAGCTGACTCAACGGTGAGGCCATTTCCCTCACAGATCCTGCGTTGTTATTCATGCCGTTCTAGGCTTCCCAAAAAGCTCCCCCAAAAAAAAAGACTGCTTCCAGTGACAGAACCTTAGACTAGACTACTCCTACATGATGCTACTTTATGCCGTGACTAATTCTCTCAGTTTGTCAGATCTCTGGAAAACCTGTTGTCACAGAAATCGAGGCTGAAACACTTCAGCGCCAAGACATTTTCAACATGTTTTGCTTTCACGGTTACCGTAGATACCTACAGTATACAGAGCCAGACGGGTGTGAAATATGATGGGGGAGGGAGGGGGGGGGGGGGGGGGAGCCCTGTGCATTAACTCAAACGTGGACGGTTGTCTCTTATCACTGGTTCCCAATAGGGCTGTGAATCGTCGGGTGTCCGCATGATCCGATTCGGTTCCGATTCTTGCATTTTTTTTTTCTCCCAGATTCAAAACGGCCTTCTATTCAAAATGATTCTCGATTCAATACATACTAGGATTTCATCACAATCTACTCCAGTCTTGAACCGAAGTGACTATATACGGTAACTTGAAAATGACTGAAGACATGACTGTGATTAGGGTATAAGCTTACATTTCGTATCACAGACGCCATGTAGTGAAAACTCCTGTAACTGTAACCAGAAAGAAAATAAAAATAAAAAAGATTTTTAGAAATTATGAATCGATTTTGAGACCGCCGATAATTGCAAATGTACCCTTTCCATGTCTGTACCCATTAAAGACAGCATTCAAGGAAATTATATTTTCCAAACTTAGCCGATATTATATAGTCAGACAGATATTTTGTGAAGCCACTAAGGACTCCCTGAAAGTTCATATAATGAAGCTACAAAACACATTGTATAGCTTCAACTCTTCAACAGCTTCAACAACTCTTAAGTTATATTAATAGTTCAATGTTGAAAATGAGTGGTATTACCCTTTAAGTTGCTTGATTCAATACTTAGATATTTGAGGTTAATTTCATCAAACCGTTCAAGCTCTATTTGAACCACATTCAGACTCGCTGAAAATACACGTCTTTTGGTCCCGGCAACTGATATTTTCCTTCCAATTTAATTTCACTTATTTTATAATTTTTTTCAATTGCCTTTTAATGTAATTCATAATGTATGTTTTAACCCATTTTGTGGCGGGAACCCCATTTGGTGTTACCGTCATGTTATGCTTTAGCTATTGAGAAATAGCAGATCTACGAGCCTGTAGGTCTGCTATTCTTTGAAAAATAGAAGAACGACTGACATAGAAACATAGCTTTTTAAAAAAAAACTGTCAGGATATAGAAGATTTATTTTTTTAGAATCTGCATCGTTCTCAGGTCTAAATAGGGTTAATGTAATTAATAATGTATGTTTTAAAGGGAAATACGGTGTATATATATATACCGCTGTACAAAAAAAAATGGAAGCATGGACGTGAGAGAGAGAGGAACGAACGGGGGACGGACGCGCCAGAAACACATTCTCCCTCCACTCCCCTCATGGCATGCTTTAGCTATTGAGAAATAGCAGATCTACAAGCTCGTAGCGCGCCACTCTACGTCGCTTGTAGGTCTGCTATTTCTGACGCGCCAGAAACACATTCTCCCTCGCTCCCCTGATGACGTGCTGCCTCCTCCCTCCTGGGAGGAGAAGCAGTGATAAACGGTATATATATAAAAGGTCAGGGTCAGTTTATCCAATTCCGGGCGGGAACCCCTTTTGGCGTTAGCATCATGTTCTGCTTTATATAGATATTGAAAAATAGCAGATCTACAAGATCTAGTGGCGCGCTATACGAGCTTGTATAGGTCTGCTATTTTTGAAAAATGACTGACATAATAAGACATAGCTTTTTCAGAAAACTGTCCGGATACGAAGAAATTTTTTAGAGTCTGATCTCAGGTCAGAATGGGTTACGGTGCCAAGCAGCAGCAGGAGCAGCCCGTGTGGGAGGCTCGCCTCGGGGCCTGGGCAGGAGCACACACAGCCCCTATACCATCCAGGAACCAATCACACAGCCCCTATACCATCCAGGAACCAATCACACAGCCCCTATACCATCCAGGAACCAATCACACAGCCCCTATACCATCCAGGAACCAATTACACAGCCCATACCATCCAGGAACCAATCACACAGCCCCTATACCATCCAGGAACCCATCCCACATGTTTCCACTGCGCTTCTACTTGACCCTTTTTGACCATGGGGACGATTCTGCAAATGTCTGTTTTCTTGAAAAGGCTATGTTTTTCTATATATGTCAGTCCTTCTCAAACACTTTCATGTCACTTTCCACGATTCTTCAAAAACAGCGGACCTACACAAGCTCATTGGCTTCTGGGGGGGGGTCCCTGGAACTACATATTTTGAGATGGGGGGGGGGGGGGGGGGTCCGTCGTGGCCCAATAGACATGAAAAATGGTTGAGCGCCGCTGACATAGAAACATGGGTCTTTTTTTTTTATCGACCTCAGTCCAAAACGGGTTAAAGCGTATAGCGTACCACCAAAGATAAAGTCGCCACCGACCGAGACCGAGTAAGAGTTCCTATATATCACACAAATATTTTGGAGGAGCGCTTGTTTTGCAATAAAACAAAGACCTAATGCCCGGCTAGTCCTTCAGGGCCGAGTTCACTGAGCATGTAATTCCTGAGAAAACTACTTTGAGGGGGGGGGGGGGGGTGAAACTTATGTAAAGATGTCCATATGCAACACCTGTGTAAGCAGCGCGGAACCCGCAGCCTGGGGTTATGAGTCCATGTGGATGGGAATGAAATGTTCACTGCAACAGTGTGTGTGTGTGTGTGTGTGTGTGTGTGTGTGTGTGTGTGTGTGTGTGTGTGTGTGTGTGTGTGTGTGTGTGTGTGTGTGTGTGTTAGGGCATTAAAGGGATACTTCACCCTTTTTGCAAAAACATATATGTTAATGACGTTTAGAAGCTTTAGAACACTTTCCTGGGGGTCTTTATGTGTGTAATATGTGGTTTTAGATATTTTAGATTGTAGCAGTGAGCACAGTGTCTCTGATGTCATGGACACTGGTCTCACTACCTTCCTGGACTACAATTCCCATAATGCTTTGGTGCACTGCTCCTCCTTGTGGATAGGGGGAAGGGCTGTCTTACTGAGACAACATGCAGTCCAGGAAGGAAGTGAGTCCAGTGTCCATGACATCAGAGACACCGAGCTCACTGCTACAATCTAAATTATCTAAAACCACATATTACACACATAAAGACCCCCAGGAAAGTGTTCTAAAGCTTCTAAACGTCATTAACATATATATTTTTTTCAAAAAGGGTGAAGTGTCCCTTTAAGCAACTAGTCTTAATGCCCTAAGACTAGTAAATCCACTAGTCGACCTTGTTGGTACTATAGTTGACTATTGATAAGTTATTGTCCCCGATTTTTGTAGGCCTCGAGATCAGGTAGACTATAGTTATACGTAGTCTCCAATGTACACCGTTTTTAAATGTACACATTCATTTCAAAATAATTATATATAAATATTTTTTTTTTACAAACGACTATAGTCGACTAGTTAACTAGGCAACTAGCCAACTAGTAAAAATGGCTAGAAGTGAATGTGTGTGTGTGTGTGTGTGTGTGTGTGTGTGCGTGCACGTGCACGTGCGCGTGCGCATGTGCGTGCGTGTGCGCGTGTGTGTGTGTGTGTGTGCGTGTGCAATCGGTCAGCCACCAGAGCTAGAATGTCATACAGACAGAGGAGCATAAACGTGGGTGTGTTGGACAAAGCCAGCATCATGGCCCCGCCAGGCAGACAGACAGGCAGGCAGGCAGACAGACAGACAGACAGACAGACGGACGGACGGACGGACGGACGGATGGACAGACAGGCAGGCAGACAGACAGACAGACAGACGGACCCCTTGCACAATGCCGTCTTTGTCACAGTATAGCTGTCCCCGTGTCCCCTCGTGGGTTCCCATGGGTGACCTTCAGAGACGCTGGTCGTCGTTCTGCCCCGTCGACTGTCCCGTCCCACGCTGAGCGCAAACAAATGCTCCCACGTCGTCCCAGTGTCGTCGCGACGTGAACCCGAACACACACCGACATTGTCTTCGGCGTCAGCGGTGTTATCAGTGCATCAACCCGTTTTTGGGGCTGAGGTCCTTAAAGAACCGCTGACATAGAAAACATGGGTTTTTTGAGAAAGATGTTAGGATTTTGAGCCCCGTTTGTTTTTTGTTTTTTTTATCGGACCTCAGCCCTCAGTTTGAGCACCGCCGCCGGTGCTCAAACCTTTTCACGTCAAGGACCCCCAGAATTATCTCTATTGGGGGGGGGGGGGGGGGGGGGCCCATCTCAAAATATGTATAGTTCCAGGGAAGCAAATATTTTAGTTAAAAAATGTTTCCCCGTCATGCTCAATATCGCCTCATGGAAAGGGGGGTGGTGGTTTTGGCCATGAGATCTACAGTATATAATTCAAGCTTTCTCGCTGTTTTCCCCTTTCGCCCACTATAGCGTCGGAAACGAGGGGGGGGGCGGGCTTGGGTTTCCCCTGTGATATTTTGTCCCTTGCGCTTTTCAGTCTGGCCGCCTACGGTTATACAGCAGCCGTGGACGTGTGCATTCGCTGAATGGGCCCTTTTGTATACTGTATTCCCGCCATCGTTGGCTTTTCTTTTTTTTTCCTTTTTTACCAGAGTGGTTTAAAATCGGTGGCTTGTTTTGAATATCAAACAAGACATCGTTTCTTTGATGTACAATGTGCTATAAATACGCATACGTTTGACGCGTGAGTCACTCTGAGTGACAGAATCGGTCTGGTGGTGTCTCTGATAATGTGTAGAATAGTATAATAAATGACCAAAACAGTCATAATTATAGACATGGATAGTATTTTTTATAATGATAAATGCGTCAAATAATTGTATTTATTTATTAGTATTATATGGCGATGTTATTGGGCTTGTTTTGGCTTGTTTTTCGAGGGAAGATTTTGCTTCATCTCTCTCGCTATAAGAGTTGGCTTGTCTTCGGGCTTGTTTTTGGAGGTGGGTTGGCCTATATTATTTCTCCCACAAGAGTTGGCAACACTGACCACTGCAGTCTGAAAGATGCCGACCGCTGCCACCATGTTGGTTGCGTAACAATCGAAGACAGCCAGCCACACTTTGCATAGAGAGAGACCACTCGAAACAGTAGTATTAGTATTCGAACGAATGAACTGGGTTGTACTGTACTGTACTGTACTGTACTGTACTGTACTGTACTGTACTGTACTGTACTGTACTGTACTGTACTGTACTGTACTGTACTGTACTGTACTGTACTGCGATGGCACTTCCATGCTCAGACACAGAAAGTCACGTACCGGGGTGGTTAGCACCATTTCAACAAAAAAAAATATCTATTTTAATGTTTTTATTTTCAATACATTAATTTATATACAAGACATTAAAACTCCCATTATATAAAGAGAGAAATAATTTGTAATCCTATTATGCATGTGATGTGCATGTCATCACCTGTACACACCATGATTAGAGGAATTTTCAAAATATGGATGAAAAAGAAAATATATATGTATATATTTTTTTGAATTCCCAAGGGAAGACGTCTTGTCGTCCGTGGCATTCGGTATACTTAATTGGCAATTAGACGTCTTGACGTTTATTGGCTATACTAAACCGTTTTAAAGTACATCTGCATCTTGATTCGTCTATATATATTTTTTTTAAAACTCTAAAAGATGAATTCGGTAAACGGTTCTAAAGATCAGTTTTGATATATTGTATTATGGTTAATTGCCCAGCCCCTGTACTATACAGTGTGCGTGACTGGGCACTGGCCTTTCTATAACTGCCAGTCAGTCCCCCAAGTGGCCAGGGTGGGCAATTACATCTCTATACCACCCTCAGCTGTGAACCCCATGCAGAGCGCCCCAGGGGGGAGAGTCCTTCGCTGTATATAATCCAGCCCATTTCGGGCTGGGGAACCCCCTTTTGGTGTTTCATATAAGCATTATATGTTTTACTTTAGCTTTTGAAAAATAGCAGACATATACAAGCTCATATATATGAGCTTGTATATAGGTCTGCTGTTTTCTTTCAATCGTGGAAATGTGGGCGCAAATCCTTGAATATATATATTCTTTCGTTTTTCTATAACTCGAATGTTTTTTGCTTCCGGGGTCCCCCATGGAACGACGACGGTATTTTTTTCAGATACGGGTCCGTATATCGGGCCAGTTCTTTTTGGAGTCCTTGACGAGCAACCACTGACATATAGAAACATGGGGCTTTTCAGAAAACCGTCAGGAACTACGAAGGGCATTTTTGTTAGAATCGCCATCAGGTCTAAATGCATCACGTCGTGCTTTAGCTATTTAAAAATAGCAGATCTACAAGCTCGTAGCGCGCCACCGAGTGGCGCGCTACGAGCTTGTAGGTCTGCTATTTTTGAAAAAATCGAAGCGCGACTGACACTTTTAGGATCTGATCTCGGGTCAGAATGAAAACCTGTCGGTGTGTATAGAAGACACTTTTAGAATCTGATCTCAGGTCAGAATGGGCTATAGACAGAGAGCCGTCCCACTGCCCGGCCCACTGCGACTCCGCGGTATGTGTTCAGTGATGATACCGAAGCGTGTTGGGGCGCCGCTTATACACAAGACCTCCCCCCGATATAGAGGAATCATTCTCAAAAGGCTCAAAATGAAAGACAAACAATGCTATCGTCGGACAACGCCATTGTTGTTGGCACACATTTTCTAGGTTGGCATAATCGGCTTGGGGTGGAAAATATGTTGTTCCTTCCAGGAACCTCTCATAGGAGAAGGATATACGTACATTCAAAGATTTGAGTTGAAAAGGGAAAGAATATACATTCAAAGATTTGAGTTGAAAACGGAAAGAATATACATTCAAAGATTTGAGTTCAAAACGATTCTACCATCTTCCATTCTGGAGATATTGACCTTTTTCTAACACCTGCTTTTGCCTGCACGCTGCTCGTTTGAAAAAACAACAGAGATATGGAAGCTTGAAGTTGACAGACATTGACAGACCGATATAAAAATGAACACAATATCATATACATACTATACACTGAATGAAAGCCCTGAATGTCTACTTTTAGGAGGAAAACAAATACACGTTGATCCCATGTACAGTTTGTCACTAATTGGCTATTGAATGCAGCTTGCGCCCACCAGAGAACTTTAGAGAAGGCATGGACCCGAATAACTATTATTCACAAAAGAAGGCCTATAGCGACATGTACATATACTATATACCGTATGAAACAGTAGACTCTCTGCTTTCATAAGAAAAAAACTAATACTGTAATAATAATAAAAATCACACCCCTGTGAAGTGAGCAGTGCCATTGCACTGCTCACTTCACAGGGGTGTGATTTTTATCAGAATTACAGAGTCTGATCTCAGGTCAGAAGGGAAAACTGTCAGGATGTAGAAGACATTTTTTAGAATCTGATCTCGGGTCAGAATGGGATAATATAAGTATTTTTTTTGTTTCTTTAGAAATGGGGAAATTCACGTCTTTGCTTCTTATAATTCCCTGCAGGTGGACCTGGGGTCAGCGGAGCTGCAGGGGGTCCCGGACCCCGCCGAGGTGAGCCGGCAGATGATTGGCCAGTCGCTGCGGCGCAACGCCGGCCTGGAGGCGGAGAACGGCGAGCTGCGAGAGGAGAACGAGCGCCTGCGGCGAGAGCACCGGCGCGTCGTCCGAGAGTAAGAGAGAGAGAGGCCTCTTATTGGCCCGTTTTGACCTGAGGTCGGATTCTAAAAAAAAAAAAAAAAAAAAAGTCTTCTTATACGTCCTGACCGTTTTCTGAAGAAGCTGTGTTTCCATGTCGGTCGTTTTCTTTTTTCTTTTTTTTTTTTTCAAAAATAGCACACCTATACACGAGCTCACAGCTGCTCGTTGATCAAGGGGAGGGAAGGAGACAAGGGGAGACAAGGAGACAAGGGGAGGGAAGGGGGGGAGGGGAGGGAGGGAGACAAGGGGAGACAAGGAGACAAGGGGAGGGAAGGGGGGGAGGGGAGGGAAGGAGACAAGGGGAGGGAAGGGGGGGAGGGGAGGGAAGGAGACAAGGGGAGGGAAGGGGGGGAGGGGAGGGAAGGAGACAAGGGGAGGGAAGGGGGGGAGGGGAGGGAAGGAGACAAGGGGAGGGAAGGAGACAAGGGGAGGGAAGTAGACAAGGGGAGGGAAGGAGACAAGGGGAGGGAAGGGGGGGAGGGGAGGGAAGGAGACAAGGGGAGGGAAGGAGACAAGGGGAGACAAGGAGACAAGGGGAGGGAAGGGGGGGAGGGGAGGGAAGGAGACAAGGGGAGGGAAGGAGACAAGGGGAGGGAAGGGGGGGAGGGGAGGGAAGGAGACAAGGGGAGACAAGGGGGGGAGGGGAGGGAAGGAGACAAGGGGAGGGAAGGAGACAAGGGGAGGGAAGGAGACAAGGGGAGGGAAGGGGGGGAGGGGAGGGAAGGAGACAAGGGGAGGGAAGGGGGGGAGGGGAGGGAAGGAGACAAGGGGAGGGAAGGAGACAAGGGGAGACAAGGAGACAAGGGGAGGGAAGGAGACAAGGGGAGGGAAGGGGGGGAGGGGAGGGAAGGAGACAAGGGGAGGGAAGGAGACAAGGGGAGGGAAGGGGGGGAGGGGAGGGAAGGAGACAAGGGGAGGGAAGGAGACAAGGGGAGGGAAGGAGACAAGGGGAGGGAAGGAGACAAGGGGAGGGAAGGGGGGGAGGGGAGGGAAGGAGACAAGGGGAGGGAAGGGGGGGAGGGGAGGGGGGGGGAGGGGAGGGAAGGGGGGGAGGGGAGGGAAGGAGACAAGGGGAGGGAAGGGGGGGAGGGGAGGGAAGGAGACAAGGGGAGGGAAGGAGACAAGGGGAGGGAAGGAGACAAGGGGAGGGAAGGAGACAAGGGGAGGGAAGGGGGGGAGGGGAGGGAAGGAGACAAGGGGAGGGAAGGGGGGGAGGGGAGGGAAGGAGACAAGGGGAGACAAGGAGACAAGGGGAGGGAAGGGGGGGAGGGGAGGGGGGGGGAGGGGAGGGAAGGAGACGAGACAAGGGGAGACAAGGAGACAAGGGGAGGGAAGGGGGGGAGGGGAGGGGGGGGGAGGGGAGGGAAGGAGACGAGACAAGGGGAGACAAGGAGACAAGGGGAGGGAAGGGGGGGAGGGGAGGGAAGGAGACAAGGGGAGGGAAGGAGACAAGGGGAGGGAAGGAGACAAGGGGAGGGAAGGAGACGAGGGGAGGGAAGGGGGGGAGGGGAGGGAAGGGGGGGAGGGGAGGGAAGGGGGGGAGGGGAGGGAAGGAGACAAGGGGAGGGAAGGAGACAAGGGGAGGGAAGGAGACAAGGGGAGACAAGGGGGGGAGGGGAGGGAAGGAGACGAGGGGAGGGAAGGAGACAAGGGGAGACAAGGGGGGGAGGGGAGGGAAGGAGACGAGGGGAGGGAAGGAGACAAGGGGAGACAAGGGGGGGAGGGGAGGGAAGGAGACAAGGAGAGAAGGAGACAAGGAGAGAAGGAGACAAGGGGAGGGAAGGAGACAAGGGGAGGGAAGGAGACAAGGGGAGGGAAGGAGACAAGGAGAGAAGGAGACAAGGGGAGGGAAGGAGACAAGGGGAGGAACAGAGGGATACAAGTAAAGTTTCATAAACATGTCACTCTGCAATGTCTGCATACATACGCATGTATTAGAGGCAGAAGAATAATTTTCATAAAACTGCAATTTTTCATTGACTCATAAAACCTTCATTTTTAAACTTAAAAACCAAAAGCCCAACACTGTCCTTAGATATTGGTCCATTTTGATCAAAGATCCTGGCATGTTATAGATTTGAGCAGTTTTTCCATATAATTTAAAATGGTGGGTGATCAGAGGTCAGAGGTCAAATTCAGAACATGAACGCTCTTCGGCATGAGGAGATGCATAATCATGCGTATTGAAGTCAAACGGTTCATGAGCTATGCCTGTTCAGTGTTTGCTATAGCTATATATAGCGCCACCCTTTGGCCAATGGTCGTGGACTTTGCGTCCTCACCGTTTGGCATGGCCCTGTACCATATTGCCAAGTTTCGCAAAAAAAAAAAAAAACGACTCCACAGTTCAGCCAGAACTGCAGTCTTTGGCAGAAGACCTAGGAGTAGAAGAAAAAAACAGACAAATACAATATGACCATTTGGGCTTTTACCCCTTAAAAAAAAACATATCCATGTTGATTTCACTTGATATTATGCAGTCCAGTTGAATTTGAAACTCTTGGAACCACGTCACAAATGTAGTATAATGACAACCGCAGTCGTGGACGATATCGTTTAGATCACTTTGAGCACGGTTGTTTCCTGAACGATCGAATGACTGTACAGGCAATAAAAAAAAAAATCCATCAGAAAGACATCTGGGACGCAATCAGCCTCTGCACTGACCCTCTGAGTGTTTTGTTATGGACGGCGTTAACCCATTCTGACCTGAGATCAGATTCATACGAGGTTTCCACTGGACACACACTGGTCTGACTAACCCATTCTGACCTGAGATCAGATTAAAAAAAAAAAATCAAAAATAGCAGACCTACAAGCTGCCACTCGGTGGCGCGCTATGAGCTTGTAGATCTGCTATTTTTCAATAGCTAAAGCATAACGTAACGCTAACACCAAAACGGGTTCCTGCCCAGAATGGGTTAAGGAGACCATGACCCATTGTGAGTATAGCTAACGTTAGCTGGCAGGCTCGCCTTCTAATAATTGATAATCAGTCGGATCATCCATAATCATATTCCCTCTTTCAGCAGTTTTCTGAAAAAGCTATGTCAGTGGTTCTTCAATAAAAACGAAATAGCAGACCTGCAAGCTCGTAGCGCGCCACCGAGTGGCGCGCTACGAGCTTGTAGGTCTGCTATGGCGTGGCTAATTCATAATGTACTTTTCCCCTTCCTACAAATGTATAGTAAGTAAAGTACACAAAAAAGAAACCCTAAAGTATACATTACGTTTAGACGTGAGTGTACTTTACTGTCCAGCACTGCCTATTATAACCCATTTTGGGGCCGGGATCCCATTTTGGTGTTGGCGTCATGTCGTGCTTTAGCTATTGAAAAATAGCAGATCTACAAGCTCGTAGCGCGCCAACCGAGTGGCGCGCTATACGAGCTTGTAGGTTTGCTATTTTTGAAAAATCAAATACATTTGTAGAATCTGATCTCAGGTCAGAATGGGTTAATAATGAAACTGTCGGGATGTAATAGACATTTGGCAGAATCTGATCTCGGGTCAGAATGGGTTAAAGTGCCAGACTGGACTCGACCTCCTGCATGGGGACGTGTCACTTCTTTGCGAGTGTGTTCTTATAATGACTGGAGCGCTGCCACCTGGGCACAGACGAAGAGTGCTCATGTCTGGACAGGGGCGTGGTCCTTCGTCGTCGTCGTCATCGTCATCTCTCAGGCCTAAACAAACTATGTCGGAAATGTGTGTCGACTCCCTGTTTTCACTGACGTTTTCTTTTTCATCGTGTGCGCCAAAAAACAGCAGATACTATACCCATCTACGATTTGTAGATAGCTGGGGTTTTTTTTTTGTGCGTGCGTGCGTGCGTGCGTTTGAAACAAACTATGCTGACAATGTTTTGTCGACTGCTTTTTTTTCTTCCCACTGACGACACTGCGTGTCCTTCTGTGTGTGTGTGTGTGTGTCTGTCTGTCTGCGTGCGCACGTCTGTGTGTGTGTGTGTGTGTGTGTGTGTGTGTGTGTGTGTGTGTGTGTGTGTGCAGGCTGCAGCAGCGTGTGGAGGAGAAGGAGTCCATGGAGAGAGAGCTGTACTCTCGCTTCGTCATGGTCCTGAACGAGAAGAAGGCAAAGATCCGAGGCCTTCAGGACACCGTCCAACACCTCCAGCACAGCAGCCAGGGCTCCACAGACAGACACAGGTTAGAGACACCAGGGCTCCACAGACACAGACAGACACAGGTTAGAGACACCAGGGCTCCACAGACAGACACAGGTTAGAGACACCAGGGCTCCACAGACAGACACAGGTTAGAGACACCAGGGCTCCACAGACAGACACAGGTTAGAGACACCAGGGCTCCACAGACAGACACAGGTTAGAGACACCAGGGCTCCACAGACAGACACAGGTTAGAGACACCAGGGCTCCACAGACAGACACAGGTTAGAGACACCAGGGCTCCACAGACAGACACAGGTTAGAGACACCAGGGCTCCACAGACAGACACAGGTTAGAGACACCAGGGCTCCACAGACAGACACAGGTTAGAGACACCAGGGCTCCACAGACAGACACAGGTTAGAGACACCAGGGCTCCACAGACAGACACAGGTTAGAGACACCAGGGCTCCACAGACAGACACAGGTTAGAGACACCAGGGCTCCACAGACAGACACAGGTTAGAGACACCAGGGGTCCACAGACAGACACAGGTTAGAGACACCAGGACTCCACAGACACAGACAGACACAGGTTAGAGACACCAGGGCTCCACAGACAGACACAGGTTAGAGACACCAGGACTCCACAGACAGACACAGGTTAGAGACACCAGGGCTCCACAGACAGACACAGGTTAGAGACACCAGGGCTCCACAGACAGACACAGGTTAGAGACACCAGGGCTCCACAGACACAGACAGACACAGGTTAGAGACACCAGGGCTCCACAGACACAGACAGACACAGGTTAGAGACACCAGGACTCCACAGACACAGACAGACACAGGTTAGAGACACCAGGGGTCCACAGACACAGACAGACACAGGTTAGAGACACCAGGGCTCCACAGACAGACACAGGTTAGAGACACCAGGACTCCACAGACAGACACAGGTTAGAGACACCAGGACTCCACAGACAGACACAGGTTAGAGACACCAGGGCTCCACAGACAGACACAGGTTAGAGACACCAGGACTCCACAGACAGACACAGGTTAGAGACACCAGGGCTCCACAGACAGACACAGGTTAGAGACACCAGGGCTCCACAGACAGACACAGGTTAGAGACACCAGGGCTCCACAGACAGACACAGGTTAGACACCAGGACTCCACAGACACAGACAGACACAGGTTAGAGACACCAGGGCTCCACAGAGAGACACAGGTTAGAGACACCAGGGCTCCACAGACACAGACAGACACAGGTTAGAGACACCAGGACTCCACAGACAGACACAGGTTAGAGACACCAGGACTCCACAGACAGACACAGGTTAGAGACACCAGGACTCCACAGACAGACACAGGTTAGAGACACCAGGACTCCACAGACAGACACAGGTTAGAGACACCAGGGGTCCACAGACACAGACAGACACAGGTTAGAGACACCAGGGGTCCACAGACACAGACAGACACAGGTTAGAGACACCAGGACTCCACAGACACAGACAGACACAGGTTAGAGACACCAGGACTCCACAGACACAGACAGACACAGGTTAGAGACACCAGGGGTCCACAGACACAGACAGACACAGGTTAGAGACACCAGGGGTCCACAGACACAGACAGACACAGGTTAGAGACACCAGGGGTCCACAGACACAGACAGACACAGGTTAGAGACACCAGGACTCCACAGACACAGACAGACACAGGTTAGAGACACCAGGGGTCCACAGACAGACACAGGTTAGAGACACCAGGGGTCCACAGACACAGACAGACACAGGTTAGACACCAGGACTCCACAGACACAGACAGACACAGGACTCCACAGACACAGACACAGGTTAGACACCAGGACTCCACAGACAGACACAGGTTAGAGACACCAGGGTCCACAGACACAGACAGACACAGGTTAGAGACACCAGGGGTCCACAGACAGACACAGGTTAGAGACACCAGGACTCCACAGACACAGACAGACACAGGTTAGACACCAGGGGTCCACAGACACAGGTTAGACACCAGGACTCACAGACACAGACACAGGTTAGACACCAGGACTCCACAGACACAGACAGACACAGGTTAGAGACACCAGGACTCCACAGACACAGACAGACACAGGTTAGAGACACCAGGACTCCACAGACAGACACAGGTTAGAGACACCAGGGGTCCACAGACAGACACAGGTTAGAGACACCAGGGGTCCACAGACACAGACACAGGTTAGACACCAGGACCCCACAGACACAGACAGACACAGGTTAGAGACACCAGGACTCCACAGACACAGACAGACACAGGTTAGAGACACCAG
>NC_137867.1:8412616-8454616 GCF_963924005.1 Protomyctophum bolini | reverse complement strand
CCAGATTTAATCCTTGTTTTCGGACACATGAGGTTTTCCCCCGGACGAATTGTATATATATGCAACGCGTGCGTGTGTTCGAATGGCAGCGGTTGTGACAAAAAAAAACTCGATACTTCCGGGAGGAACTTTTAACTATGACGTGGTGGCGTTGGTGGTGTTAATGACTGCTGAGGCCGGTTGTGGGGGGAAACCGGACCCCTAGGAAATATGGAAGCAATTTCTTCTCCACTTCGCCCCTCAGATTAAAAAGACTGTGACTGGCCAAGGGCCGGCTCTGTGTGAAACCATACCGAGAGAATTAAGAGAGACACTAGTGGCAGATTAACAGCTACTCTGGGAGTGGGGGGCGGGGGGGGGGGACTCGACGAGGGCTACACCCTAAATAAGATGGTGTCACCACCACCACCACCGCCGCACCGCCCTTAGCTGTGACTGCCTGGGATGCTTCTCTCTTCGACAACGACGTAGGCATTTAGCAGACGCTCTCTCTTTCTCCATGAGCCACTCGGCTCGTCTGAGCGTGTGTGAGAGCGGAAACAAGCAGCAGGGGTGAACGTGAAGGGCTTTATAGTCATCTAACGCCAAGGTGTCATGGTCGCACGGATATAGAGGGCAGAGAGACAGAGCAGTTTGTAGTGCCTCAAGAAACTGTATACCGTAGCCTATACCAGGTTAAACGATGAACCTGGTTTCCGTCTAAACCAGCCAGGGGGTGTTTTTTTTTGTTGTTGTTGTTATAGGTTCTTCCAGGCCAAGGATCCTCTTAGCATGAGAGAGATGAAGCTGCCATACAATTGTGTTGCAGATTAAACTTTTTTTTAATATATATATATATATATATAAATATATTTCATAGATTTCATTGCTTCATAGTCAAGTCGATTGTTTTCATAGAGCATGGATGAACAGGGTTTGACCAAAATGCAGCACAGCATAATGGCAAAACATACACTAGAACATTATAATAGAAAATACAACCCTATTGCACAGAAAGGAGTATTACAGAAAAATGTACACGACAACACATAATTAAAAATAGATCACACTTATTGACGACGCCCCGGTTTGTAGTCCCCTGGTCTAAACAATATGCCATTTAAATCACATTCTGTAATATTTGAAAGAAACGACCGATTGACCTATAGCGTGCATATAAATCTAATGACTGTTCTTATCAGTCATCGTGATGGAGAAGAACGAATCGTTTCTGGACATGTATAACTCTCTTCCAATTCGTTCTCTGCGCGTCTCGCGTTGTGTCGATTCGTCAGAGCGGCCTTTCCTTGCCCAAAACGTGTTTGTGAGTTCCCCCTGCAGTGCCCTGCATAGTTATCCCATTCTGACCTGAGATCAGATTCTAAGAATGTCTTCTACATCCTGACAGTTTTCCATTCTGACCTGAGATCAGATTAAAAAAAAAATCTTCTACATCCTGACAGTTTTCCATTCTGACCTGAGATCAGATTCTAAAAAATGTCTTCTACATCCTGACAGTTTTCCATTCTGACCTGAGATCAGATTCTAAAAAATGTCTTCTACATCCTGACAGTTTTCCATTCTGACCTGAGATCAGATTCTAAAAAGGTCTTCTATGTCAGTCGCGCTTCGATTTTTCAAAAATAGCAGACCTACAAGCTCATAGCGCGCCACTCGGTGGCGCGCTATGAGCTTGTAGATCTGCTATTTTTCAATAGCTAAAGCATAACATAATTGCCAACACCAAAATGGGTTCCCGCCCCAAATGGATTATAGGATCACATTCAGAATCCGTTTTATGAAACCACATTTCCACTTTTTTATGAATTTTTGAAATTGAAAAGCTGTTCGGTGGGTTTCTACAAATATTGAACCAATGAAAAGCATTAACCCATTCTGGACCGGGGGAACCCCCCTTTGGTGTTTTAACTGAGCATTATGTCATACTTTCATATAGCTACGGAAAAATAGCAGATCTACAAGCTCGTAGCGCGCCACCGAGTGGCGCGCTACGAGCTTGTGTGTGTATATAGGTCTGCAATGTCTGAAAAATCGCGAAAATGCGGCAACAAATCTTTGAATATATATTCTTTCGGAATTGTAACGTCGATGTCAGGCCTAAACGGGTTAACAAGAGCTTGTGACTAAATAACATAAACTACACAGGGTCCATTTGGAGCGGCTTATCCCCCCCCCCATTTCCTGAAAAGATTTCCATAGATCTCACGTGAAGTTCATAGAGGGCTTCGCGGAGCATATTATAACTGACATGATCTTATATAGCTACAGTTTCATCACCGCCACTTTCTTTAACATGTTGTTTGTTCCAAGCTTCCTGAGGGGGATATCTCCTAGATAGATCCTAATAGGATTACGGCTCATACGTCCTCCTCTCCCCCCCATACTACCAGTTGTAGGTCTCGGGGGGTCAGTGAGTGTACACACACGCCTGACAGTAATGAAGTAACGAGTGGACCTGTTAAGACCCGGGTTGCCAGATTTGTGGCCGAGAGAAACGAGTTGGGCCGAGGAACTGTGAAAACGAGTCGCAAAATAAGTGACTATATTATTAACTCATTGTGTGCGCCACACGACACTTTCAAAATAGCAACCCAGGGTGCCCACTTTTGACATTCCTTTTTTTTTTTTACTTTTTTTTTTTTTTTTTTGCTAAGACGTCTTGGGCATAGCGGGATTTCCCAGGACGTCTTGTGGACGTCTTGGGCACAACAATTCTTAATAGGCCCCCCATGAGCACTCATGGGGGCCTATTATAGCTTCTGCCATTGTGAAAATAGCCGGTCTAAAGGTATATGGGAGTGACTGGGCACAACATTATTTTACAGATGGGCGTCCAGACATAGAATACATTTTAATGTGGGTGTTCCTTGAAATGAAGAGAACCTTCAAACCGGTTCAAACGAGAGCCAAACCGCTCCAGAGTGACCCGAGTGTGTGTACGACGGTCTGCGTGCACTGTCTTGAGTACGAGGCCTCGACAGCTGCAATGCCGCTGGGTGACCTAAAGTGGCACTGTTGAGCAGCCGAAAGTGCCATTCACACACACACACACACACACACACACACTGGGGGTGATTTTCTTTTACTATATAGGCTTACACTTATTGGAGCCTGGGAAGAGGAAAAAAAAAAAAAAAAAAAAGAGCCTAAATTGGCTTATAATAAGCAGACATGGCAGCACTCTGGAGTTGACCTGCAGGCATAGAGATGCTCTGTGCGTGCCGTGAACCTGTCTCAGCCCCCCCCCCCCTCCCCTGCTGTGATGATCATAGCTCACCGTCCTGTGCAGACAGTGAGTGGACCGTACGTGCGTACGGCTGCTGTTTGGATAATCCAAACGTAATGTACTGCAGACAAAAAAAAAAAAAAAAAACATTTCAGGGAGGTTCATCCGGCACATTTTTGTGCTTCTGAACCTAGCATAGCACAAAACAGCAAGCAGCAGTATACTTGCCCGGCCTATAGCCTTCGGCGCCCCTTGCATTGCAGGGCGTTTATGCAAAAGGCTCTACAAATACGTCCATTTTAGAAGGCGTGCAACGATGTAGACATAGCGTTGTGTGTGTATATATAAGACTAAGAGTATATACTTATAGTTCCATTGTACATTATGTTTCTATATACTGTTAAGACGGCAGTGTCCATGAGTGGACATATAAAGATATACAGCCTTCAGTTTTTACCTTTCTATACCTCTTTGACCCGGTGCGGCGTCCCGCTGCGTGTGATGATGCACGACCTTATCCCATTCTGACCTGAGATCAGATTCTGAAAAAAAAAAAAGTCTTCTACACACATCCTGACAGTTTTCCATTCTGACCTGAGATCAGATTCTTAAAAGGATGTCTTCTATGCTGTATGTCATGTCGCTCTTCGATTTTTCAAAGAAATAGGATTTTACCAATAGCTTAACCCATTCTGAACGGGAACCCATTTTGGTGTCAGCATCATGTCGTGCTTTAGCTACTGAAAAATAGCAGATCTACAAGCTCATAGCGCGCCACCGAGTGGCGCGCTACGAGCTTGTAGGTCTGCTATTTTTGAAAAATCGAAGAGCGACTGACATTTTTTTAAATCTGATCTCAGGTCAGAATGGGTTATAATCAGACCAGTGTGTCCAGTGGAACCCTCGTATGCATCTGATCTCAGGTCAGAATGGGTTAAAGCACGACACGACGCTGACACCAAAAATGGGTCCCCGTTCAGAATGGGTTATAACACGTCTCCTGAAGACGACGGGCGGTCAGCGGTGATAATCCGCCCAGCTATGTTAAATCCTCGTAAGAATGTCACACGTTCTCTCCCCTATATAGGTCCTCGGCCATGCACCGTATATATATATATATATATATATATATATATATATATATATGCACGACGTGGAGTTGGAAAATGCAATTGCAAATCTTCCAGATCGGGCAGGGAAAAGCTCAGTATGTTCCGAAACTGCATGTGCTGCTTTATCAGGATTCAAGTTCAAAAGCATCAAAAGCAGCAGATCTACAAGCTCCAGCTTGTTGTCGGTCTGCTATACTTATTGTTATGCTTTGGAACTGCTTTTGTCCCGATCATATGGTATTATAGTATACGATCGAGTATAGTGCCGCTAATTTACGGTTTCCGCGCCAGTGCTATAGTGGCCCCGCTATAGCGTGCCAGTGCCAGACATTTTGACAAAAAAAAAAAAAAAAAACTCCTAAAATGGCCGACAATCAGTTCCGGGTTCAAACACTATAGTAAACAATCCACTAGCTATTTCACAGGTCAGCGGGAGATGTTGAGCCGATCGGGGGAATAATTCAAGCTCAAATGAAGCTCTAATCAAGTCAAATTCAAGCTCAATCAAGCCCCCGAGTATCGCATTTTAAGCATGTTATGATCCATAATGCACGTAAAGACTGCGCGTGTGCGCGCACGCGAGTATTCTGGCAGTTTTTTTCTTTTTTAGGTCAATGTCGCGGCTTTATACCGCTGGATAATGGGGGAATAAAACAAATCTCGGGATGCCGGTCCATGGCATCCATCGCAAAGGTGAAATCAATCTCGTTTAGTGAGAGAGCGATGACTGCTGCCAGCCTTTCAATTAAACCCAACAGCTTGCTGGCTTATCATCGTCCTTCACTTAAACTGTGCACCTGTACAGCTCTCTCAATGACAGCCCGCCTTCCTGCCCACCGGCAACAGAGAGAGCCATTGTCTGTTCCTTTGGTTGAGCGATCTCGCAGGCCAAGTGGTGGAAGAACGTACCGTGTACACACTCTGATTGTCCTCCTCCTTAGTTTGACTCAACCCACCGAGACCCGCAGGCCTACAAAATGGTCTTGTAAATCAGTGGTATTTCGTACCAAACGAGTATACCCCCAAATTGTAGCCGCGTCGTGAGCTTGTAGATCTGCTATCATTTTATAGACTATAGAGCGGTGCCCGTTGGGCACTGGCCAAACTTGGAACGATGCAAGTTGGAAATTAATGCCCCCCCCACCCCCACCCAGTTATTGTGTCTGTGTCCCTTTTTATGCCCATATAAGGAGTTTGTTGTATAAGGCATGCCCAAATATGAAAGTCTATGCAGATGCATCTTGTGACGTCATGACAGGCCAGCTCCATATATGGAGCTCTAGGGCCTCTGTCTGTCCAGAGCCCGGGCAAGAGGCCTTTTGTGGCGGTGCCGGACAACCGTGCAGGGTCCGGTTCCGACCAACTCAAGGCCGGGCACTGCACTCCCTGTGGTGGTGCAGGTTTTTAGGGGTTAATTAAAAGTATAGCTGAAGTCCTGAATTCAAAATGTTACTTGAGATAAAAGTGCAAAAATATATTGGCATCAAAATATGCTTACTTTAGCAAAAGTAGTAATTCTGCTGAATCTTTCATTTAACTTCCACAAAACATTTAAAAACTAAACTTTTGAGGGGTGTTTTTTGTTTGTTGCATAAATCGATGCTATTGAACACCCTTTACGTCTGTGTGCTGGTTAAAAAAATATTGAACCAATGGAATGTATTCAAAAAGCGCTTCGGACAAAACCTCTTAACTCCATTGGACCCTCAAGCTGTCTGCTAAAGCAACTAACTCCACAACCTCTCCTCTCATGCAAGTCATTGACAATATATAAGTATAAGTCACATGCAACACCAACATTGATGAGGCAGTATTGCTTCATTTTTTTTTTAATATACGGTTTTCTTAATTTCCTGAAAATTTTATATTTTTCATTTTCTGAAAATTGAACATTTTGGAGTTGGTTTCTTCCCGTCGACTAAAACTAAGACGGAAAATGTTCGTCGACTACCTATTTTCACTGACAAAAACAAATGGAAACTAAATTAAAACTAAGCTGTACGATGACTAAAACTAAGACTAAATATACTGACGATTTCGTCGACAAATAAAAACTAGACTAAGATGTTAGGAAGGGACTAGTGGACAAGAGATCCAGTAGGCTATAAGTCATTTTACACTTGGTTGCATGCTGAAATTTGTGAGCTTGTAGATCAGCAAGTGTAAAAACACTCATTACGACCCGCCAAAATACATTTTAGTCGACTAACTAAACTGTAGATTTAGTCGACTAAAATCGTATGACATTTAGTCGACTAAAACTAGACCAACACTAAGACATTTCCAGGTGACTAAAATGTGACTAAAACTAAATGAAGTTTCAGTCCAAAGACTATGACTAAAACTAAAATAGAAGTGTGCTGCCAAAAACAACACTGCTGTGGAGTAGTATAGAAGTATAGAATGTTGTGGAGTTAAAAATAAATGGGTAGGCTCAACCAATCAGGGCTCTGCCAGTGGGCCAAATTGATTGCCAAATACACGTTTCAGTTTGTAGTCTTCACATCTCCACGTGGGACACCGGCTGACGGGTCACGGGTGCTATAATGACAACATATAATCGTTAGGTTCCCAAGTTGCATCGTTCCCAAGACCTCGTTCCCTTCACTAGACCTGTACGTGCCCGTCACAGTCGGGCACGTACAGTTTAAAAAAAAAAAGGAAATTCAGTTCCGTTTATTTTGGTCATAGAATGATCATAGAGTTCTGCTCTATGGTTTTGGTGAAATAGTAAGTAGTTCTCGTCATTTTGTGGGGTGCGCACAGGTGGGAATTCAAACTAAATTGATTCACAAAACTAAAACTAAACATTTTTTTTTATTGTTGACCTTGTTTCTACCATAATATAGTCCAACTTTCATTCATTTTTTTAACCCCGCCATCGCAGGGAACTATGTTTTTTGTGTCCATATCACTACGCACAAAAACTAGTTCCATGTGATAGAGGGGTCAAAGTTGAACCAAAGTTGCGCTAATATTTTAGAAACGGGTTAACAATACAAATGACGCTAGTTTTGTGGATTCATTTACTTTCAATGCGTGGCCCCAGTGCAGTGCCCCCCCCCCCCACAAAATGACACGGAACTACTTAATATTCACCAAAACCAGAGCAGACTCAGGACTCGCGCGAAATCAATGAATACAGTTGCAACCACTATATTAATGGCAAGTATTTCACTTTAGTAGTACACTAAATTCAAAATGTATTCATATATTTCTTTTAAAAAATAAAATAAAACACCTGTATCTATACAGTAGGCCTATTATAATAATTATAATATAAGATGCCACAGAAGCTTTCCCGCGGTTTGAATGGGTTATGGGAGATCCACCCTTTCAGTCACGGCCCGCATTTCATGATACTGTATTATAAAATCTATTATCCCATACTGACCTGAGATCAGATTCATACGAGGTTTCCACTGGACACTACACTGGTCTGATTAACCCATTCTGACCTGAGATCAGATTCATACGAGGTTTCCACTGGACACACACTGGTCTGATTAACCCATTCTGACCTGAGATCAGATTCATACGGGGTTTCCACTGGACACTACACTGGTCTGATTAACCCATTCTGACCTGACACAATGGACACTATAATAATGGATTGTAAATTTACATAGCAATTCTCAAAACAGAAGTTTTCATCACAAAGTGCTTAACACAACACAAATGGCCGTTAAAACTGTTAAACCACACCATAAAACGGCAGTTAAAATGGGCGATAATTTCAAACAGATTGATTACAATAAATATGCTTAGAGTAAAAAGAAAAAAAACAACACTGGCAGACGAGCCAGAGTGAAACAGTACGGCCAAATACATGAATCATCCTTGAGGGGATTCCAAATAGACCCTTATTACAGGTATGTCTTATACAGGTATGTAACTCTTGAGACTGTTCACTTAAGTACATTCTCAGACTTATTGGAGTCCCTTTGAAATAATTAAATTGTATGAGGGGTGAGACTGCACAGATTTCCATCTCTGTCGGGTGGAAACCTCTTATTGTCCAAAGCTGATTCAAATTCAAAAACGGCAAATGTATAGCAGATCTATATGCAAGCTCGAATTGTGTTGATTTTCACGCCACATTCTGGGCTGGCAGATCGGCTATACTTTTGATACTTCTTGTGTGACGACGCAGTATGATCAAGTTGGGTATTGGAGGGATATTTCACCCACAAAATGACTTTAAATTATTTCTGAATACTCACCCCGCGTGGAGACTTCAATTATTGGATTTGTATTTATTATTATTTTTAAGTGGTGCAACCACTTCTACATCCAGCTTTGTCCGTGTACCTGTGTACCTGTGTGTGTGTGTGTGTGTGTGTGTCTTTGAGCACGAGTATGTTACGTATTTATTTTTCCTTATAGAGGGTATATCATACCCGGTTAAGTTATGCGGGAACGCCTATACTAAGTGCAGGCAAAAAAACGACTTTCTGGCCTTGACAGCCCAATACATCCAAACAGAAAAGTCTCATCTCATTGCATTAAAACATTAAATGACGTTAAACTCACTTTGGCCGGGCCTGGGCCGTCCGTGGCTCAGCGGTCCAGGCACCTCCTTGGCTGGTAATCCATAGTCTGGCAGTGTGGCCGCGGGTTCGACTCCCGATCCCGACGGCCTTTACTGCATGTCTTCCCCCCCCCCCCCATCTCTCTCCCCATTTCCTGTCAGCCTATACTGTCTGTCCCTCCATAAAAAAATATAAAATAAAGAAAAAAAAACTCACTTTGCCATTCACCTTTCTAATGGATTGCATTTTCATAGCGACCATCAGTGGTTCCCTCTGGAGACACAAAGGAGACTCTTTGTGTCTCCATAGGGAACCACTGCTGGGGGGGGGGAACCCACAAAAAAGTTTGAATATGGAGATAAGAGATTTCATGCCCGGCAGCAATGTTCGGTTTGCATTCTGGGTTTTGTTTCACCCAGACTGTGTTCCACCATGGCAGCGTTGGGGCCAAACCATGCTTGCTGCGGTCAAAACACATTTGTATCGTCACGTCCCCACAAAAACACCTAACGACAACAAGGGGCCTTTCACGGCCCCACCCTTCTCCCATTGTTTATATTGTGTTTAGTTTCCAAGATGGCCGCTGCACCAGGAGGAGGGGGGTGGGGCGGAGGTGAGCGGGTGGTTTGACCAAACATTTTGTTTGATGTGTCCAGGCACAAGTCAGGTGTCAGACACAAGGCAAGTGTCTGGAATGCAGCCCACAGTGAGGGCATATGTCGACCCCGCCCGCCCGCCCGCCCGCTCATCTCTGCCCCGCCCCCTCCTGGTGCTGCGGCCATCTTGGAAACCAAACACGATATAAACAATGGGAGAAGGATGGGGGGGGGGGGGGGGGGGGGGAGAAAGGCCCCTTATTGTTTGTGTTTCCCAGCGTCGTCGTGTGGAGCCTTGTGATGATATGAATCACTATGCAAATCTGCCACCTTCGACCAAACCCCCCCCCGGCCTGGGATCTATAGCTGCATGGAAACGGAGTGGAAATCCTGAGCGAGAGAGAGAGAGAGAGGGAGAGAGAGGGAGGGAGGGAGGGAGTGAATTATTCCCCCAATAACCAGAAACAGACTGTCCCTGCGTCATGAGATCTGCAAGAGCCAATTACAGTAAACAGATTGCAGCATTTGTGGGGATCAAGTTAATTCTCCAAAAAAAACTGATCCTCTGTTGTGCTGTAAATAACCCAATAAAACCGGGAAAGCATTTTTTTTTATATATATATATTTTTTTTTGCATTGGCTATATTCAAAAAATAGCAGATGTATACACAAGCTCAAAGTGCCACGCAGAGAGCTTGTACATCTGCTATTTTTTTGAAGGTTCTTGAAAAATCTTCAAAATGTGAGAAGTCAATTTTATTTATATAGCACTTCCCACAGAGAGAATTCACAAAGTGCTTCACATGCAGGAAATAGAAACAAAAACAACAACAAGCTAAATAAAAACAGAATAGTACAGAGCGGGGAAACAGCCTCTAGATACACTATAGACTGTCACCACCGCTAGACAGGAACGCCCACAAATGTCACATCCGGTTTTTCGCCCGGGGTAAGAATTTTCTATGGCTGCCGGTGCAACTTGGTCCGAATCCTTAATCACATACGGACAAACATCTATATGCCGATAATATCTAGCTTGCGGAGGTATAGCGTGCCTTATTGTCCACGGGGCAACAGATCTTTCAACGTATGGCCATTGCCAATACGTTTGATAATCGCTATACTCTGCGCAATATTGTTTTGGAAATGCCGCAAATTGCATCGCAGTGAACGAGAGCAAATCACAACTTCCCCCCGGCTTGAAGCTCTGAATACGCGCCGTAGGTGTCAGTCTATGGATCTCAAAGCAACCAGCAAAATAGCGATATCAAACATAGAAAAGAAAAGACATCATGAGACGTCCCGTGCAAATAGTAGTGTTTTGAGTTTGTTTTTAAAAATGTCTTAAAGGAAATGCCGATCTCAGGGCCTGGGGGAAGAGGGGCGCTATACAACCCGAAAGGCTCTGTCACCTTTTGTTTTGAGTCTATAGTGCTGGGGACAAATTAAAAGACCCTGTTCCGCAGACCTTTGGGGCCCTCTCTGGCACACAACGCTGCATGGACAAGGTCAGTTAAATATTTCGGAAGCCTGACCATAAATGAACCCTGAAATGTACATACAAGGCATTTTTGAGGAACGGGTCGTCGTCGTCAGGTCTTAATGGGATAAGCTAATCAGCCTGGTCCCCTCCCAGAGGAGTACTCAATGCTGCAGAATCTCATCACTTTATACCATTCAGGCCCGACGTCGAGATTCTAAATAGATGGTTTTCTAAATCATGACAATTTTCGGAAGGATCTGAGGCACATTTTAAGCTATTTTTGATTTTTCAAAAATAGCAGACCTACAGGTTCTATGAGCTTGTAGATCTGCTATTTTCCGATAGCTAAATTATAACGTAATGTTTGAAACACCAAAAGGGGTTTCCGCCCCAAAATGGGTTATATACTTTCCACAAATGTGACATGAAGCAAGGGAGGGTGGGCCGGGTCAGAACCGAACGGATGAAACAACAATTCAACACGATTGTTGGGACATTTTGCACCAGAAAGAAAGTTATAAAACAATATATAAAGATAATTGGTCCCCATTGGTGGTGGGACATAATCAAGGGGGACATCGATACAGGATGTTCAGTGGTTTGTCTAGCCAGGCCGGCGGCCATTAACCCATTCTGACCTGAGATCAGATTCATACGAGGTTTCCGCCGGACACACACTGGTCTGATGAAATCCATTCTGACCTGAGATCAGATTCTAAAAAATGCCAGTCGTTCTTCGATTTTTCAAAAATAGCAGACCTATACAAGCTCGTAGCGCGCCACTCGGTGGCGCGCTATGAGCTTGTAGATCTGCTATTTTTCAATAGCTAAAGCATGACGTGATGCTAAACACCAAAATGGGTTCCCGTTCAGAATGGGTTAAAGTTGACATGCTCTATTTTACAACTGTCACTAATACTTGGTAGGTTTGGCTGGAAATGCAGGCTTCAAAGTTTATCACTGCCAAAGTTTGCAGAGTGATACGACCACATGTCCACTTTTGATGACATGCCCCAGGATAAACATGAAGACGCTATATAGGGTTGATATGTGATTAACCTATATACTAAAAACCAGGAAATCATTATGTGTGCCATTTTAGATTTTAGCTATAGCCTCTATATACAGTATGTCGTCTCTGTGTCAAACAAAAACAAAAAAAGGTCAAAACCTGCTGCTTCACGCTGTGTGTCAAGCTCGTGGATCTGCTATACGTTTTTGTGACGCTGTATAGCGTGTAAACAAAAGACAAAACGCAAAGTGGAGATGAGAGGTTTCCCGACCGACGGCAATCATTTTTCATAAAACGGATAGCTTTTTTTTGGGTTGCATATTCATGGAACATGACATACTGTGAAGTTGCTCACGCAAAAGTTCCCCTGACTTTTGCTACTACAGGGAGAACATGTACATCACGATTCTCCCTCTTTTTTTTTAATTGTTTAATGTTTGCACTCTCTTCTATCCCTCGGTTTGCTGTGTTTTTTTGCCGTTTGATGTCATATTATATATTTGCTGCTGCATTGTCTGAAGGAAGCCAAACAAAGACGGCGCTTATACATCTTTTGTATATATGCGAATGAGGCGTTATGTAATCGAAAATATGAAAAAAGCTACTACTGTGGAAAGGGTTGTCATACATGTATTCATTTACTTGTATTGATCCTATAAACAATTTAATATAGGTCTAGTTTGCCCACCAATTTAGAATAAATAACTGCAGTGAAGTAAAAGTACATCCTTCTCTAACCTGGTCTGTGTGTGACCCGTTGGTACTGTAGGCCTCCCCGGAGAGGAGGTCCACGTTTCTGATGCGGTTCGGGTCCTCCCGTGTTGACACCAAGAGCCATGCGTACAGTAGTATTTTTGTGTGTACTGTATGTATGAACGACATCTGGGCCCCTCTCACCGTGGTGTTGTGAGCGTCCATGTCTGATAGCAATCTACATGGATCTATATATATAAAAGGTCATTCAGTCAGGTCTAAAGGAGCAACTTGGGACAGGCATGAAGGAAGCATGAGTTCAAGTCCGTTGCTCTCCCCAGGTTGGTGGAGGGTGCAGTGTAGAGCGGAGCCCAGGATCACATTAGATAATTGACACGGGGGTGGAAAACTGGGTTACAAAATAGTGTGATAAAAAATATATATTTAAAGGAAAAAGGTTATTCAGAGCATGAGCCCATTGTGACCTGAGGTTCGATTCTACAAATGCCTTCCAAATCGGTAGTAGTTCTCAACCTTTTCCTGCCAAGGACCCCCAGAATGATAATGCATTTGGCCTTTTTACCGCCACATCTGCAAATGTTATGTGCCAGCCGGGACCCCCAGAAGAAAAGATACATGCTATTCCTGATTAGCCAAGCTAAACTGCTTTCCCTGTTTTAACGGGTCAAAGGACCACTTCACCACTTTTCAACCGATCTTGGTCCTCACTAACAGCCGTCCTATGAGACACAGACTGAGTAGAAAGAAATCGTGCCATTTTGTCATGACTATTAGTGAGGACCTATTATATGAGGACCTATTATATGAAGATAGGTTGAAAAGTGGTGAAGTGGTCCTTTAAGGATCATAAGTATGCTAAGAACCTAACATCCATCTTACAGTAGAATATCTGCACAATGAAACCATTAAGCATACTGTTGTAAACTTTAAGTACTGGAGGACCCTCGTCTGGTTTTGACAGACAGGTAGTGTGTGGTTTAAGTGCTGGACCCTCGTCTGGTTTTGACAGACGGGTAGTGTGTGGTTTAAGTGCTGGACCCTCGTCTGGTTTTGACAGACGGGTAGTGTGTGGTTTAAGTACTGGACCCTCGTCTGGTTTTGACAGACGGGTAGTGTGTGGTTTAAGTGCTGGACCCTCGTCTGGTTTTGACAGACGGGTAGTGTGTGGTTTAAGTACTGGACCCTCGTCTGGTTTTGACAGACGGGTAGTGTGTGGTTTAAGTGCTGGACCCTCGTCTGGTTTTGACAGACGGGTAGTGTGTGGTTTAAGTACTGGACCCTCGTCTGGTTTTGACAGACGGGTAGTGTGTGGTTTAAGTGCTGGACCCTCGTCTGGTTTTGACAGACGGGTAGTGTGTGGTTTAAGTACTGGACCCTCGTCTGGTTTTGACAGACGGGTAGTGTGTGGTTTAAGTACTGGAGGACCCTCGTCTGGTTTTGACAGACGGGTAGTGTGTGGTTTAAGTACTGGACCCTCGTCTGGTTTTGACAGACGGGTAGTGTGTGGTTTAAGTACTGGACCCTCGTCTGGTTTTGACAGACGGGTAGTGTGTGGTTTAAGTGCTGGACCCTCGTCTGGTTTTGACAGACGGGTAGTGTGTGGTTTAAGTGCTGGACCCTCGTCTGGTTTTGACAGACGGGTAGTGTGTGGTTTAAGTGCTGGACCCTCGTCTGGTTTTGATAGACGGGTAGTGTGTGGTTTAAGTGCTGGACCCTCGTCTGGTTTTGACAGACGGGTAGTGTGTGGTTTAAGTGCTGGACCCTCGTCTGGTTTTGACAGACAGGTAGTGTGTGGTTTAAGTGCTGGACCCTCGTCTGGTTTTGACAGACGGGTAGTGTGTGGTTTAAGTACTGGACCCTCGTCTGGTTTTGACAGACGGGTAGTGTGTGGTTTAAGTACTGGAGGACCCTCGTCTGGTTTTGACAGACAGGTAGTGTGTGGTTTAAGTACTGGACCCTCGTCTGGTTTTGACAGACGGGTAGTGTGTGGTTTAAGTGCTGGACCCTCGTCTGGTTTTGATAGACGGGTAGTGTGTGGTTTAAGTACTGGACCCTCGTCTGGTTTTGACAGACGGGTAGTGTGTGGTTTAAGTACTGGACCCTCGTCTGGTTTTGACAGACGGGTAGTGTGTGGTTTAAGTACTGAAGGACCCTCGTCTGGTTTTGACAGACAGGTAGTGTGTGGTTTAAGTACTGGAGGACCCTCGTCTGGTTTTGACAGACGGTTAGTGTGTGGTTTAAGTACTGGACCCTCGTCTGGTTCTGACAGACGGGTAGTGTGTGGTTTAAGTACTGGACCCTCGTCTGGTTTTGACAGACGGGTAGTGTGTGGTTTAAGTACTGGACCCTCGTCTGGTTTTGACAGACGGGTAGTGTGTGGTTTAAGTACTGGACCCTCGTCTGGTTTTGACAGACAGGTAGTGTGTGCCGGCTGG
This sequence comes from Protomyctophum bolini, assembly GCF_963924005.1. Lineage (NCBI taxonomy): Eukaryota > Metazoa > Chordata > Actinopteri > Myctophiformes > Myctophidae > Protomyctophum > Protomyctophum bolini. Next base: position 8,439,506 of record NC_137867.1, on the reverse strand, counting down.
GTGGTGTGTGTGACAATCCGGTTGAAGTATACCTTTGGTACGGCGGCGGCGGTGGTCGGCGGGCCCATGGAGAACAATTTTTAAAGTTTATTACACACACACACACACAGGAAATATATAGAGCTGGATCCCAATGACGTGACAACACCACTTGAGACATAACAACCGCTAACTGCAGCAAGCATGACCTTGCTGTCTGAGATGTCTCCAGTAGCTATAACTAGTATAAAGTATGCTACAGTTCAGGCAGTACACAATACATTATCAAGTACTACACTGTGCTCTCACGTACAAGTACACAGCCATGGGCGATCAGATTAGTTTAGATCAGTGGTCCTCGATCTCAAAGTGGGCTTCGGGGCTTCCAAATGGACCTTTCATATAGCTTAGGTTTGTAACTCTAGAGTGTACACATGTGGAACCAAACAGACCCTAAAGTAAAAGTATAACCTCAAAGTAAATACACTGCCTTTCCACCATTTGGTTGAAAGGTCTGTCTCACCTTTCAACCGCACGCACACGCACGCGCACGCACGCACGCAAAATGTGGTTGCCTTCTTTGTTTTTGCACTCTCTCCGAGTTACAAAACGCATCAATTAAAACCGCAGCTTATAGCCCCGCAAACAGAGCGTTTTCGGGTTTAAACGAAGGATAATTAGGACTATCAGCATCTCTATAGAAGAGAAACCAGTCGTTACAATGCAGTGATCAAAAGGCTCCTCTTTTAATCGCTAGTTTCTAACATAATACCATTGAGACAAACCGCCCTCTCTCTCTCTCTCTCTCTCTCTCTCTCTCTCTCTCTCTCTCTCTCTCTCTCTCTCTCTCCTCACAGGCCTGGGGCCACGCTGGGACAAGAGGGACCATGAAGAGGGTGTTTGGAAGGACACGTCAGATCAGATAAGAGAGAGGTTGACACACATTCCCGTAGGGAGGGAAATCAACGCATTGTTATCTATCCTTACATGATATGGATAGATAACGGGATGATAATAGGATGATAAAATCAACACGTATAGCTTTCATGTAAAAAGAAAAAAAGAGAATCAATCACATTCGGAATCCCCCCCCCTCAAGGAATGCATCAGGAACCCTCACATTAATTCATGTATTTGGCCCATAGACGACAACACCCCCCCCCCCCCCCCCCCCCCCCCCCACACACACACACACACACACACACCTATACTGGAATTGGCCACTCTTCTATTTCTATGAGCTTCTAGATCGGCTATTTTCAGATAACTGACGTATATTGTCGAAGTGGTTACACTGACTTTTTGTTGCTATAGGCCAGGTTTCTTTTTTTTTTATTATTATTTTTTAATCAAAATAGCAATACATTCTCCAAATGTGTACACGGTATATACTTCAAGTTCCCGTAAATGAAGTAACGCGGATGTTTCGTAATAATTTCACTCTTGAGAGCGTAACAATTTATTATTTTATTTTATTTGTTTACCAACTCTCCGTCATTGAGCTGGGGACCCCCTGGAACCGCCTAAACCACTGGTTGAAGACCACTGCTATGGGCTATTAACACATCTTTTGCTGGGGAACCCCCTCAGGAGCCCCTGGGGGGGGTCCCCTGGAACGCAATTTGAGAACCGTTGATCTAAACAATGGGAATTGTGCTTCCAGAGCATAGACAGATCTGTTTTGAGTTAACACTTAACCCACTCACTGTTTCACTCTGGCCTGTCTGTCAGTGTTTTTTTTTACTCCAAAGCACTTTGAAGTATATAATCAGTCATCACTCTACTTGAAATCGCGGCCCGTTTTCCCTGTTGTTTTATTGTGTGGGTTTGATCGTTGCCTTGCTTGTTTTGTTTGCGGCATTTTGGTGATGTTTCAACAGCCATTTGTGTTGTGTTAAGCACTTTGTGATGTACCTTCTGTTTTGAGAAGTGCTATGTAAATAAAGTCCATTGTCACTATCCATTGCTCAGCATATATAATTCATTAGATCAGTTACTAAGGGGTCATGACTGTAACAACGAGGTCACGGATACAAGTGGCTGGAATGGGTCTTCTCAGGAAGGTGTGGGTCTCCCTTATGCTCCATTCACACGTGGCAGATGCAAAGATACAGTCTACCATTCGTTGTCAATGGAAGCACAGCGACATGGAGATGCAAAGATACAGTCTACCATTTGTTGTCAATGGAAGCACAGCGACATGGAGATGCAAAGATACAGTCTACCATTCGTTGTCAATGGAAGCCAGCGACATGGAGATGCAAAGATACAGCCTACCATTCGTTGTCAATGGAAGCACAGCGACATGGAGATGCAAAGATGCAGTCTACCATTCGTTGTCAATGGAAGCACAGCGACATGGAGATGCAAAGATGCAGTCTACCATTCGTTGTCAATGGAAGCACAGCGACATGGAGAGATGCAAAGATACAGTCTACCATTCGTTGTCAATGGAAGCACAGCGACATGGAGATGCAAAGATACAGTCTACCATTCGTTGTCAATGGAAGCACAGCGACATGGAGATGCAAAGATACAGTCTACCATTCATTGTCAATGGAAGCCAGCGACATGGAGATGCAAAGATACAGTCTACCATTCGTTGCCAATGGAAGCCAGCGACATGGAGATGCAAAGATACAGTCTACCATTCGTTGCCAATGGAAGCCAGCGACATGCAAGATGCAAAGATACAGTCTACCATTCGTTGCCAATGGAAGCCAGCGACATGGAGATGCATCCGACGTTTGTAGCTGCTGCAAAAGCTAGATTAAAGCTAAGCTGTGTTCTCTCCTTCCAGATGCAAAGCTACAACGCTATACAACTGTAGCTGCAATGGCACGCGTCCGTACGGACGCACACTTGATGACGTCGACGCGACCGCGTGAGCAACGGATTTTTACAAAGCGACAAATTATGCTGTGATCTTTGCATCTTTGAACATGCCTTGTGTGTGAACGCAAGATTATAGGCCTAATGTATGCCTATAGCCGAGAACAGCAAACCTATACAAGATCACAATTTGTCGGTGATTATACGTGTGCGGGAGGTTTCATACACATTGAACCAATGGATGAGGAGCTTATGCCTAAATGTCCAAAACCTCTTACTTTTTCAGGAAAAGGAAAATATATCCAAATGGATCCAATGCAGTTATTATTTCTGTCACAAGCTGCTTGTTAATACGTTTCATTGGTTCAATATTCATTAAAAAAAAACCACTGACATGCTTAACCGCTTTCACTTTCACGCAAAATATTTGACAAGTGCACGCACGCACGCACATGCAGCAGTGTTGATTTTGACAGCGGCGTTTGATTTAGTTTTAGTTATGGGCTTTTTGAGTAACATTTCGTCTTTGTCATGTCATATTTTAGTCATCTGAAAGGTTTTTAGTTTTACTCACACGTGCTTGCTGAAATACAAGCTTTAAGAAGCTCCCAACGCAATATATTTAAAATCTGAAGCATAATGTGCAAAGTCTCTCACTTTTACACATGCACATGCACGGACTCACGCACGCACGCACACACGCACGCACACACGCACGCACGCACATACACACGCACGTGCACGCTCTCACACGGAGTTCAAAGGCGGCATGACAGGAAGGCTCACTGCTGGTTTTGTATTGCCCTGAACTATACTCCTTCAGTTTTGTAATGACCTGCCTGCTGCTTTTACTTCCAAAACCTGTACCGACGCACCCAACATGCACACACGCACGCACACACACACACACACACACACATACACACACAGACACACACACAAGTGCGCGCGCCACAGCACGACCCACCGGGAGCCAATTAAGGCCTTCTTCCCTCATACACACACACACACAACGGAATTAAAGGCAGAGCTCTTGTTGTCACTTTTACTGTTAATTACTCAACAGGGCCTATACTCTCTTCATGTCATCTGACATGAAGTCAGTGTGCTTTGGTTTCTTCAAGAGCATATCACTTTTAAGTATTGTTTAGAAAAAAAACATTTTGACCTGAGATCAGACTCTAAAAAATGTCTTCTACATCCTGACCGTTTTCCGAAAAAGCTGTTTTTATATTATGTCAGTCGTTCTTCGGTTTTTCAAAAATAGCATAGCTATCGTATATATAGCGCGCCACTCGGTGTATACAGTAAATATATGGCGCGCAGATTGAGACCTCGAGGCCCCCGATTCTACAAAGTGTCTTCTGCTGTGGATCATAAGAGTGTCGTATCACAACAAGCCGTCTCAAGACTCTTTACATGTAGAGCAGAAAACCGACAGAGATCCTCCACCCAGAGCAAGCAATATTACGACAGTGGTACGACAATATTACGACAGTGGTACGACAATATTACGACAGTGGTAATGAAAAACTCCCCCTTAGAAAGAAAGCAGAAAAGTCTGGTCACAGGAGGTGCCCACACTTTTTGACTTGAGAGCTACTTTCACAATGACCCAGCTCAACAAGATCTGCTCACCCCCCAAAAGTATTACCCCATTGCTGAAAACGGCAGCACTGGCGTTATACATTATACCATAAGACGAAACACACTTGGAATGGGAAATAGTAGAGAGAGGAAAATGGAATTCGTATAGTTATTTGTATAATGACTTTGTATTTGTATTGCATTTGTATTGTGTGTTTGAGATGAAAGGCTCTTTTAATCAATCAGTCACCTTAATTCAAGTGGGTTTTTTTCTTTTTTTTAATTATATATATTTTGGTGGCATGTCATGTGGTCTTTACCTGCAAAGCCTTTGTGATCTACTGGTTGATCGCGATCTATACCTTCTGGGCACCGGGATCTAGCTTGAGTGACTCACTCAAGCAGATCCCGGTTCTAGGGTGGGCGGTCATCTGCCACGACCATGTCGGGGGAGAGAAATAAAGAGAACTAGAGAGAGAGAAGATATATATATATATATATATATATATATATATATATATATATATATATATATACACAGGTATATAAATAACTTCTTATAACTTTTAACTTTCTATATCAGTGGTTCTCAAACTGTTTCATATCAAAGACCCCAACATTATGGCCTATATGTATTTGGCCGCCAGGCGCCCGGCCCCATCTAAAAAAAAAATAAGTAATGTTGTTCCATGGACTCCCAAGAAGCAAAGATTTGAGTTAAAAAATGTTAAAGATGGAGTGCTGTGATTTTTGTACTGTATTGTGCCTATGGAGTTAACAATACTCTAGACCCCCAGGTGTGGTTATAGGTTATAATATTCAAATGTGTATTCTCTATGCATTTTTGGTGACTCTAAAGCCGAATAATAATAATGGATTTTTATTTATAACACACTTTATACATTCGTTAGAATCTCTAAGTTTATGAAAATAAAAACATACTGTAAGTCACATCACACCATTAAAACCATCTGAAAGCTGAAAAGCCGAAAGCCTTCGAGTCAGAACTGGCCCAATCAAAATACCACCACGTTAGTGACATCACGACATCATCCCCTCCCCTAACCCCTCCCCCTTTAACACACCTGATAACCAGGTATGGACCGATTCCCTAGCGGGTCTCATGGTCGCAGCCTACGTATTTCCTGTAGGCGGAGACGGCACATCTGCGGTTTCCCCGCACCAAGCTTCTATACTACAGTGAATGGAAAAGTGACTGATGTTAGTCTGCCTCAAATGTTACTCTTTTACCTGATTTTTATTTAAACAATAATATAGCCTATATTATATTCAAAGATTTACTGAGCTGAGCTTGTATATCTGCTACTTTTGAATAGCCGAAGAGCAAAATAATGATTAAAGGGGTAGGGGTTAAAAAAGATACTCTCCCCATGGATACTTGCTTTTCTTTTTAATTATTATTATGTTTTGAATAATTTGATCACCAGCAGTGGTGTCCCTTTACATGTATACTTGCCATACTTTTTACTAGCCAACACTAAAATGGCACAGATGTTTTCCAGGTTGTAATTAATGGGTTCGTGTTTGATGTAAAGCACACTGAATTGCCTTCTTGTTAAAATGTGCATTCTGAATTCAGTGATTGACCAATCAAGAATCAAGCATTCATCCAAGCCGTGTGATACATTGCATTGCAATTAATATAATTTACCATTTAGGAATTAAATGCCTGAATTGTAAAGAGCAGACGCTCTTAATCCAGAGCGATTTACATTAAGCAAGAACAAAAAGCAGGGCAATACATCACATAAATAAAATGTAGTTCTACGAAACATGCGTAAGCTAAGAACGTATTGGAATATCTATACAATGAAACTATACATATATAGGCCTACTACACTATGCTATACATATGCACTATGAAGTGCTATGACTACATGCAATTCCATTCTAGTGCCGTCTACATAACATGCGATGAGTCTGTATCAAGTCTGTATATGCTGTCAATATACTCCATACAGAGTGTATAAGTCGCATTGTATTTATACTCACACATCGGACAAAAATAATGACATGCCCACCGGATGCAACGAGAGAGAGCGGACATGCATGTCAGGTTAAGTAAGGAAAAGATGCAGGAAACAGAAAACCGGATGAAAAGAGATCATCTGATTTGGCAACCCGATGGGAATTAGCCAACCAAAGAATAAGACATATACTGTACCAGAAAATGGCAGGTGCTGCTATATATATTATATAACCTGGGCACTATACTCTCACTCTGCCAATCTGGGGAGAGCCCCGAACTGAGCTCACGCTTCCTTCCTTAAAATTGGAAAGGCTTTTTGGACATTTTGGACGTTTTCCAGACTTTCCACCTGACGGCGACAATATGCTATATAATGCGAACTGTGAGCGTTATTATATCTAAACATATGACTCATATGTTCAAACACTGTTTCAAACAGGATTCAAATTCAAAGATGGCGAAGATCTGCAAGCTCAAAGGGCGCCGTTTGGCGACACGTTTCAAAGCTTGCCGATCTGCTTATCACATTCTGACCTGAGATCAGATTCATACGAGGTTTCCCACTGGACACACACTGGCCTGATGAACCCATTCTGACCTGAGATCAGATTCTAAAAAATGTCAGTCGTTCTTCGAATTTTTCAAAAATAGCAGACCTACAAGCTCGTAGCGCGCCACTCGGTGGCACGCTATGAGCTTGTAGATCTGCTATTTTTCAATAGGTAAAGCATAACATGATGCTAGCACCAAAATGGGTGCCCGGTCAGAATGGGTTATACTAGTGTAGATGCTTTCGTGTGACACTGTGTGGCACGATGAAGTATATATGGGGCCCTCATTTCAATTTTATAGACACATGAAAAGTTAGAATGTGGAGATAAGAGCTTTTTTCTGCTCCCCGTTTCTTATGTTATGTTTACAACACGTTCAAACATGTCAAAACATGCCCCGGCTCTGAGGAAACACGGATCAAATTGAGGCCCCATGAGCTGATGAGCTCCCCCTTATGGGCCCCCCCCCTCGCTAAACCTGGTGGATCAGACACATCTGTGGTCTTGCCTTCACATGGAAATAATAATGGAATTAATCAGGGGTGTTCCAAAATGATTCAGCTCGAGACCAGAAAGATACCTCTTTGGTGTGTCTCCCCTGCGACCCCCCCCCCCCCCCGCCCCGCCCCCCCCCCACGACAGAGAATATTAGTGATAAAGAAAATTGTTCCTTTAAAGGCATATAGTGAAATTAAAAATATGTTTTTGACACTGTTAACCCATTCTGAACGGGTAACCCATTTTGGTGTTTGCATCATGTTATGCTTTAGCTATTGAAAAATAGCAGATCTACAAGCTCATAGCGCGCCACCGAGTGGCGCGCTACGAGCTTGTAGGTCTGCTATTTTTGAAAAATCGAAGAACGACTGACATTTTTTAGAATCTGATCTCAGGTCAGAATGGGTTAATCAAACCAGTGTGTTAATGAAACCTCGTATGAATCTGATCTCAGGTCAGAATGGGTTAAACCATGTCCGTGGTCATCGTAATTATGGGTATACCTAAGCAATGGATGCCAAAAGAAAATGGGCAAATTCTCATTTCTGTGTTTTTATATCAAAAGTCCATTTTTTAATTACTTCCTGAGAAAGTAATCTCATTCAAGATGACATCCAGAACAGTGTTGTTACTTGTTTTAAACTTAATCGTCACGCTAACATTATGCATATAGGTTGTGTATAGGTTAGAAATAACAGCCACATAACATTAAACTGGTACAGCCATGGCCGACTATCTGACTTGTAAACAAACAAACACACACCATGCGTACTGCGTAGCATAGCTATACCGTCCCTAGAGCTACCGAGTCCCGACACTCTGGTTAGTTCAGTGACGTCAGAGCGGTGTTTCGGGGTGGAAACCGTCTGAAACTTCCCCACCATTTCCGTTTCCCTATATACACCTTTTGTCACAGTACGTGACATGTTATGGTTTATTGTGTACCTTTTATTTTGTAGTATTGTTTTGTGCCATCCTGTCTGCCCCTGTAGTTCTGTTCCTGTCTTGTCTCACTAGTCCTGTGATTGCCCGTGTTTCCACCTGTGTCCCCTTAGTTCCCCAGCCTATCCCAGTGTTGATTGTCAGTGGTGTTCACCTGTGTCTAGTTATCCCATGTCTATAAGTTTGCCCTTGTGTGTTCAGTTCCTTGTTCGTTCGTAAAATGTTGTCAGTGGTTTTTTTGGTCTTCGTGATTTTCCATGTTCCTAGTATTTTTTGCCTTGCTCCTAGTTTTTCCTCGTGTTCCAGTGTTTGTTCCTGATCTCCTGTTTTCTGGTTAATACACCCCCTTGTATTCGACCTGCCTGTCTCTCTGCCTTTGTCTGCACTTGGGTCCAACACATGCCTGTCCTGAACCGTGACACCTTTAACTTCAACAAGGTTGAGAGTCACTGTTATAATGTGGTATTAGTATACTCTGAAGCATATATATAGTTCTAAAATAATCGGAAAGAAAGTTTGAATATTTTGGAAACATTTCTAAGGCTAAATCTTGTATTGGGGGGGTGTGGTGGTGGTGGCACGACACACGACACATCCGTCCGTCCATCTTCAACCGCTTATCCGTTGTCGGGTCGCGGGGGGGTAATGCCTCACTCCCTATACCTGACTGCACAATCCACGACTGCACGACACAGTCAAATACGTAAATCTGGTGGGGGGGGGGGCGGGGGGGGGGGGGGTGGTGTCCTCCTTGACATGGGGAAGGTTGGAGAAGCCCAGTGCTTTTGAAGAACCATTTTGGGGGTTCCAGTCGGCACCTTTTATTGGTTCAGCGTTGTGTGGGATTGGGTTTCAGGCTCAACGCGGATCAGGACATGTCTCCATACAAACACACACTCGCTCCTTTTCCCACATTTGAACCCGCCTCATAAAAAACAAGCTATAAGAGGTTCACTCATTCAACCCCCCCCCCCCCCCGCAAACCTCCCCTTTCACAATCTCTCTCAATACCCTGGGAAAACATTCCATGGCGGTTTTTTTCCCCCTCATCTTTACTGTTTTGTCGGACAATTAAATTGCATATTTTTTGGGGGGCGTATTTAGTCAACACAGAAAACGTTGTTATGGTCAAGTTTCCAAAAAAACCTTGAATTCATCACGCGTTTTGGTATACTTTGTTTTCTTTTTTCGGGGGGCTTGTTTGAAACCCCCGGATGGGAGGACCGCCTGCATCTAATCCGTGGACATTATTGGTCAAAAGGCGCCGTGTAATTGGAACAACGTATTAATGATCCACTTATTGCTCTTCGTAAACCCCCCATTTATTAGTTTCTTATTATTGTTATTCTTTTCCCCCGCATTTTTGCCGATTGTGCCAAATCGTTGCCGTCGGGCCGAAACCTCTTATCTCTCCGTATTTTAACGTTTTGTGTTTCTGTAACGATGTGCCCTATATACCTGATCATCATACTAAAGCGACACACGGAAGCGTCAAAAGAATAGCATATAGTATAGTGCATGCTCGAGTATATCTGCAATTTATTTCGCTACTTTGGAAGATTAACAGTTTTGGAACATCATTTTCCACCCGACAGAGACGATATAAACCTTCTTGAGTCTGTCAGGCAGAAACCTATATATATATATACACGTCCAAAAGTCTTTCTTTTCAGGAAGGGGGATTGTGTGGGGTATACCCATGTGTTTCCAATGGATCCAGTGTAGTTATTATTTAGTCTAAAGCCCATGTTAATACTGTTCGTTGGTTCAATATTTATAAAACGAGGCTTCCGCCCCACCCCCCTGCGTTCACTCAGATCAGCGAACAGAGGGAAGCTGTCTGAACCTTCCCTAAAAACATGCGGGACGACAACGCTCCACACGTCCTATAGACTCGCGTCGCTCTTGGCTCCCAAACCAGGGACGGGTTAACCCCCATGAGGGCCCCTGGGCCGGTCATTTTTGCAGGGTCCCCCCCCCATAGTGCGCGTGAGCGCAACATTTTTGTGTTTTTATCATGTTTTTGACCTAAATTTAACTAAATCAACGGCCAACGAAGGGCCCCAGGAGCCCTTTTCAGGGTGTCAAACCTAGTACTGCGCGGTCCAATTTCCCAGAAGGGCCCCTGAGAGCCAATTGAAGGGCCCCTGGGCCACGGCCCCACTGGCGCAATGGCCAAAACTCCCCATTGCAGTTAGAACTGCAGACTCAGGGCTCTTTCTCCGTCCATGCTAAACCCCTTATGGCTAAACTATACTACTACGGGTTTTTTACTATTTTGAAAACCATTTTTGAATAGTTAAAATAGCCAATCTACATCCACATTGTTGTGAGCTTGTAGATTGGCTATTTCAACAATTCAAAAATGTTTTTCCAAATAGTGGGGGGGAAAAAAGGCAAAGTAGTTTAGGGATATGGGGCTTAGCGTGCAGGACGCAATCATGCAATGTTTATAAGGTCATTCAGCATGGTTTTTTTTTGACAGATGCTAGGTTTTACCTGGAAAGCTATAGTTTCTATATAGGCCTAGTTTTGCTGTACAGAATATTATATTTGGTTGATATTCATAGTGCTTAGACTGATGCTATATAGGTTATTGGTTTATCATGTGATCCTATAGTTCACTGAGGCACACTGTCTCTCTGCATTTGATCTATATGTGTACTGTTTACCTTGCTTATATGTATGTGTTTACCTTGTCTCGGTCGGGTGGAAACCTCATATATACTTTTCAGAATTAAATTAAATTCTATAAAACAGCAAAAGTAGCAGGTGTACAAGTTCAAAACGGGTCGCTTTGTGCCGCACTTGGACCTTGTGAATCTGCTACTGCTGATGCTTTCATATGACGACGCTGATCAGAAAACAAACGTTCTGCAGATAAAAGATAGTCAGAGAATCAGAGCATATAGAAGTAGAAGAAAGTGTCCATTTAACACACAAATCGGGCATTAAAGACCCAGTGAAATGAAAAACACGTTTTTCACACTTTTTAGACCATGTCCACGGTCATCATATGGGCACACCTATAACAATGGATACAAAAAGATGGGGGAATTCAAATTTTACATTTTTGTGTAATTTTATATAAAAAATATGCACATTTAACTTTAATTACATCCTGAAAACGAAAACGTAATGTGTGCCGATGATGCCCACATCAATAAAAGCCAGTTTGATTCCCATTGCTGCATCGTTCTCCAAACACAGCTGGTTTTAATACAAACTACATCCAGACAGTGTATCACTCGGTGTAAACTTGATCATCCCGCTAAAATATGTATCCGAAAACATTATAGGGTAGAAATAAGCCACATAGCAGTGAACTGGTACAGCTGGCTGACTATCTTGTAAACAAACACACTCCATGCGTACGGCGTGTATAGCATAGCTGCCGTCCCATCGCCTGAAGGGGTCGAATACTCTGATTGGTTCAGAAACTTCAGAGCCAGCGTTTCAAGCTGGAACTTCAAAATAAAATGCCCCCAAATTAACCATTTCACCCCGTCTTTAACCGTTTCAGTTCATAGGACGCCTCAGGCCGTCTTAAGGATTCGAACCGAGAGGTGCCTTCGACGTCTGTGGCCGTCCTAGCGCACCCTCAAAGATACGGGGCGAGATAAGAATATTCTGAATTTTTCCTATTATTATTATTTTTTTGGCATTTCGCTTTTCTCTTGCCGTATGCTAACGCTCTGTGCAATTATTAGCTTGTCATTGACTCCCATGTTAGCGCGGCGGAAAGAATGACTCGTATCTCCTAATCCAGGGCGCTCTCCGTGGTGTTGAATGGATCGATATGCTGGCGCTTCATTTCTGCTCCTCATCCGTCTCTCCCGGAAAATATGAACGCTTTTTGGAGCGTAAAAAAATTAAATTAAGATGATCAGGGATTGTGAGGTCACTTTATAAAGTCAACTTTTTTAAGAAAGTGTTTCCGGTTCATGGCTTTCAGAGTAAAAGCGATCAGACAACTCTGGCACCCCGGAGCTTCTATTTTGATGCACTTCCGGCACTGATTGTGTAACGACAAAAAAAAACGAAACATGCGGCGATACAGTTTATTTTTCTTCCTCTGGCGACATCGTGGCAGCAGCGCACAGCGTATACGTCGGGATGTCCAGTGAAAAGGTGTCCCGCTCTGGGTCAGAGAACTTTAACGCCCGTTTTATGCCGTCTGAGGTTGGCATGGGGCCGGAGGTGGTGCGTCTTTACAGGCCGTGGGATATGTAGGTCACACAGCGGACCCCCAGGATCAAACGCTCTTTGATTGGCTCTTTGGACATCGTTGATTTACGAGGCATGGGAGAGCGACAGGGCGTCTCGGCTTCCATGTACAGTAGAGAGGTACAATACCAGCGGTGTGAAGTACTAAGTAAGTGCATTTACTTCAGTGCTGTGCTTAATTAAGTACAATGTGTAGGTATTTGTAAGCTACTTTGCTTGAGTATTTCCAATTTCTAATACTATACTTACTCCACTACCTTTTTACTACTCCACGTAGGCTAAACGTCTTGGATCCAGATATTGGACTTTTACATTTATTTGAAACCTTATTAGTTACTAGTTATTTTGTAGATTTATATTATTATTACAAAACATCCATATATCCACTTCAGCCCCATTTGAAAAATCAATTTTATATTTTATAAAGATTCTTTGTACATTTCAGAACTTGTGAAATGGGGTCATTCTGCGTAATGCCCTGCTTTCTACTTTTAAGTACATTTTGAATTCCAGACTTTTACTTCTACATTGCAATGTTGATACTTTTACTTAAGTAAAAAAATGTTTCCATCACTGCTTTTTTACAACCAGGGGCGGAAGACGTATGTACTTTTACTTAAAAGTAAAAGTAGCGTATGCCGAAGTATATGCTCTGTCAGAAGGTTTTACTTTGGGACATAAATGTTGGGGCAGAATGTCCCATATGAAAATAGCAGATCCACACGCTTGTAGCTCATAGCTAAAAAGCGTAGCTTGTAGATCAGCTATTCTTTTTATTAGACAAAGTATAAAACAGGGCTCAATTGATTCATGTATGTTTTCTATTAATAATCTAAATCAACCATTAAAGTAAACTTGTAACTAAAGTTATAGTGGAGTAAAAAGTACAATATTCGCCTCTGAGATGCGGCAGTCCGGAAGTTTAACGCATTAGCACAAATGCCACAAAAATTGTAGTTTTTAAGTACAGTACTTGAGTAAATGTACTTGGTTGTTTTCCACCAGTGTTCTTTTTTTGTGTTTTTTTAACAGGGTTTGAACTTCATTATGGGTGCGTTTAGAACTGAGGCTGTAAAATGATGAAGTGATGGCCGGGTGGTTAATGGAGGCCGAGGTCAAGTGTTACATTCCACCCACAATCAGGTCAGGCTCTCTTCTCTCTGCTCAGTTTCTGCAAGTTGTCTCCTTGACCTTGTGTGTGTGTTCGTGCGTGCATGCTTGCCGCCTACCTGCGCGCGCCTGTGTGTGTGCGTGTGTGCATATGTCTGTGTGTCACGCGCCTGCCTGCCTTCCTGCCTGCCTGCCTGCCTGTCTGTCTGTCTGTCTGTCTGTCTGCGTGCGTTTTGATGTACAATGTGTCATAATTATACCTCACATCAAGGTTATTTTCTTTTGTTCTTGTTTTTGTCACTATAGTGTCAGATTGGGTGCTTTGTCAGGGTTATGATTTAGGCTCTAATGGTCAGTCAAAAGTCTCTTCTTTCCTACTCTCACCTAGTCATGAAGTGTTCCTACTCTCAGAACGCAGTGAGCACTTACTATGAGACCTAGCAGATCATGTCTGTCTGTGTGTCTGTCTGTCTGTCTGTGTGTCTGTCCCGCTATAAGTCCAAATATGGAGTGTGTTGCATCAGCAATCACTCAGCTCCATATATGGGCACAAAAGGGGCCAGGTCCACATATACAGTAACAGCGGGACAGACACACAGACAGACAGACAGACATGATCTGCAGGGTCTGCAGATTCGCTTCCCGCGTTTGCGCGTCTTACTGGTGAAGTGTTCCTACTCTCACCTATATGGTCATGAAGTGTTCCTACTCTCACCTATGGTCATGAAGTGTTCCTACTCTCACCTATGGTCATGAAGTGTTCCTACTCTCACCTATGGTGATGAAGTGTTCCTACTCTCACCTATGGTCATGAAGTGTTCCTACTCTCACCTATGGTCATGAAGTGTTCCTACTCTCACCTAGTCATGAAGTGTTCCAACTCTCACCTATGGTCATGAAGTGTTCCTACTCTCACCTATATGGTCATGAAGTGTTCCTACTCTCACCTATATGGTCATGAAGTGTTCCAACTCTCACCTATGGTCATGAAGTGTTCCTACTCTCACCTATACATATGGTCATGAAGTTTTCCAACTCTCACCTATGGTCATGAAGTGTTCCTACTCTCACCTATATGGTCATGAAGTGTTCCTACTCTCACCTATATGGTCATGAAGTGTTCCTACTCTCACCTATATGGTCATGAAGTGTTCCTACTCTCACCTATATGGTCATGAAGTGTTCCTACTCTCACCTATGGTCATGAAGTGTTCCTACTCTCACCTATGGTCATGAAGTGGTCATGAACGAAAGAATAAGGTCGCGGATACAAGCGGACGAAATGTGTTTTCTCAGACGGGTGGCTGGCATCTCCCTTAGTGATAGGGTGAGAAGTTCAGTCACGCGAGAGAGACCACTACGGATAAGTGGGTGAAGATGGATGGACAAAAGTGTATTTCGGCGGTGGCTCGGCGGCGTCGTAATTGCTGATGTTTTCACTATAGGTTGCATGCTGAAAATAGCCGATCTACAAGCTCGCAACGCCAGCGCGACACCTGAGTGCAATCAAACATAAAATACTTGTCTCTTAGTTCTACTGGATCTCTTCTCCACTAGTCCCTCCCTTAAGGTCTAGTTTCTATTCGTTGACAAAATGGACAATATATTTAGTCTTAGTTTTAGTCATCATAGCTTAGTTTTTATTTTGTTGGTGCGTGTACCACTGGTGGTACTTGAGCCCCCCCCCTAACCCTAACCCAAAAAAGAAAAAAAGACAAACGTGGAATATAATATTTATATTTATATTACGACAGGCATTTATTCTGAACAAGCAATTGGTTGAAATAGGCTCTCCAGCCGTGCTAAAATCGGTGTGACAGCACACCTAGCCGTTAATAGAATCAATCACATTGGAAATATCATCAGTTGTGCTTATTAATGGTTAGAATGAATTTTGTCAGAGCAGCAGCATTTTATTGGCTTAGGAATGGAACAAAATAAATTATAATCAAGGAATAAATAAAAAAAAGGTCCCTCCTTTGTTAACCTGAATCGGACGGGGGCAGGTATACGCTTCACGCTCACGCTGTGTGGCCCTCAGCACACAATCATTCTACAGCTGTGCCCCCCCCCCCCCGACCTAATCTTAGTTGAAGACCCTTGCTATAGTGTATATATACGCAATTATGCATAGGTTCATTATATAGATATTCCTGTCTTTAAATCCAAATTGGAAAAAAAAGTACAATATGTGGATCAGAGATGTGTAGTTGAAATTGGTAATACTAAAGTAAAGTACACATATACCTCAACATTGTACTTATAACCCATTTAGACCGGGAAACGATTAAAAGAATGTCTTCTGTCAGTGGAGCTCACGTCTAGGACCCCCAGAAATGTCTGTATTTGGCCGTGGACCACCATCTGAAAATATGTAGTTTGCTTCCCCCCCGCAGAAGCAATGATTTGAGTGATAAACGTTCGCTCTGAAAGAGTATAATATTCAAAGATATGAACTATACATCTTCATGAATTTTCAAAAATAGCACACCTATACAAGCTCATAGCGCGGCAATGAGCTTGTAGATCTGCTATTTTCCAATAGCTAAAGTATGACATAATGCTTAAAACACCAACAGGGGTAACGGTATAGCCTATACTTGAGTAAGTGAATGTACTTATAGTTACTTTCCAACCAATGCTCTTTCCCAGGTCTTTCGCGCCCCCCCACATGGACAGGGTGTTGAGCGTATTATGTCTGTGAGGATCTGCAGTTATAGGCTTAAGGTTTTGGGTTAGACAGTGTTTTTGAGGTTAATGTTTTAGTGACGTTAAATGCTACGGTTTAGACGTATAAATGGAGGCGAAACACCCATGCGGGGGAAAAGTGATCCCTCCCGTGGCCTCTCTCCAGCTGGATCCCGCGAGAGGAATTTAGTCGCCAAAGGCAGCGCAGCGTTTAAGGTATACGAGTTACAGAGACAGAAGAGGCAATAGTATCAATACGCGCACACACACACACACACACACACACACACACACACACACACACACATGCACACCTGTCACACACGCGCACGTGCGCACACACACACACACACACACACACACACACACACACGCACACCTGTCCAGGCCCGTCAGGGTGTATTGTGGATAAATGGAGTGATTATAACACAGACAGACATGGAAAAGGCACCTAAGTGTCTTTTGGTTTTTTTACGATGGGGCCCCCTGGGGGACCTATAGGAGGGGCCCCAATCATCTCCCCAATCAGCTCCCCCACTCTCGTTGCATGGTTTCATTTTAAACCATTAGTCTGGCCTGACGTCGTCGACGCTTTAAAAATGTCATTTTTTTTCTTAAGAAAACCTCATGTTTCTGTATCAGTGGTTCTCAATATTTCATGTCACGGACCCCAAAAATGTTATGTAATTGGCCGCCGACCCCCCCCCCCCCCCCCCCCCCCCATCTGAAAATGTGTTGTTCCAGGGACTTCCCCGCAGAAGCAAAGATTTTAGTTAAAAACTGAAACTCTGAAAGAATATATATATTCAAAGATTTGAGGCACATTTTCACGATTTTTCAAAACATAGCAGATCTACAAGCTCATAGCGCGGCACCGAGTGCTGCGCTATGAGCTTGCATATCTGCTATTTTTCAATAGCTAAAGTGTAACATAATGCTTAAAACACCAAAAAGAATGGGTTAGTTAAACAATTAGAGCTGGCCTGCTATAGCCTACAATATAAACAGCGGTTAAACCATTAACCTGACCTGCCATTAACCTGACCTGCCCACCGTTTTGGAAACAATGCTCTAATGGCGGTTTTGTTATTTAAGGATCCACCGAATATTCCCGAAAACATATTACCACATTATTTAGAAGACACACAAACGGCGAAATCCGGTAAAACACAGTTGTAAGGAGATGTATAGATGAGATCAGCTAGTCAGGAGGTAACAGCCAAAAATGGTTGGGAACCTGAGTGGCAAAAACGGACTTTCTGGCCTTGACAGCCCATAAATCCAAACAGAAAAGTTTGCATTAAACAACGTTAAACTCACTTTGCCACTCGATTTGCCACTCACTTTATGCATGCGCATACTCAATAATTTCACTAACCCATTGAAACCGCGTAGGGGAAAAGAATATTTTAGCATTGGCTATTCAAAAATAGCAGATATAAAAGCTCACAGCATGCCACTTTGTGCCGCGCTGGCTGCGAGCTATAGCCTTGTACATCTGCTATTTCTGAACATTTTAGACAAATCTCTAAAGTGTGAGAACTAGTAGTCCGGTAGCTTTAGCAAAAAAAAAAATTGGACACGACTGACAAAAGCGCCAAATGTTATACAAATTTAAAATGTATAGTGGTTTACATTTGTATTTTGTAGAATCGGCCTCACGTCTTAACAGGTCATACTGCCACCTGGTGTGGACGCAAGAGCCAACGCTAGACTGCCGACCCGGATAATCAGAAATGAACCTCCGAACATCGCGTGTTTTGTCAAAATCATGCAGAGCTCCATAGATGTAGAGTTAGGTTCAGCTTTCTAACTCTATACCAGAAGTGAACGGCAGTGCGCGCGCGAAACCTGTCTAGGATCTCTGAAGAAGGAAAGGGTCAAGCAAATAAAAAAGAAGAAATTTGCGATCCGGTTTGATATCGATAATAAAGCGTATAGGGGAGAACGGGGTAAGATGAACCACTTTTTGCTTTAAAAGTTGTCCTGGAAGCAAGGCAAAATGAGATGGCAGTCAAATCTAATGATCTACACATATTTCAGGATGTCTTCTATCACTTGAAATGATGAGTAAGCATCTATGACAAAGGGCCATGAAAATATGCCCTTTTTTTTCAAAAAGTGGTAATGTGGCTCAATTTGCCCACGGTAAGGGGTAAGTTGAACCACATGATATTTGAATGCTAAAAGCTTAAACTTGAACAGATAATGTATTCACTTATCGATGAGAATATAATAACAGTTTTCCCCTTTGCCAAATAGTCTTATTTGTTTGTATTTGTTTATTTATTATTTAAACAATATTAAGACAATTAAATAAAGTATTGCAAACTTCTCTTAAATGAGTATGTACATGCAAATTAAAGGTCATTCAGTATAATTTGAGTAGCAAAGACTTAATAAAGAAATTATGAATAGTGATTCCCATTGACTCAACTTACCCCCGGACATTGGTTCATTTTACCCCCAGCCTCCATTTTAGAAAACAATGACTAGAATAAGTTACTTCAGACAATGTATTTGCTAAATGATTCACATGGTTCTATCCATTGGCAAATCATCAACGTGTATGATATTACATTTTAGACCTAGGTATATTTTGCTTTGTATAACAGTCATTTTACATGATTTTTATTTTGACCGACAAAAACAGTTTTTTGTTTAAAAGAATGTTTTCTACTTTACCCATGTGCTTCCCAACTTCACAGCCAGGCGTAAATGATGGACGCTTACTAGATTTAAGGTCACATGGCAACACAGTTTTCTAGTTTTCTAGATAAAGGGTGTGGTTCAACTTACCCACTGGCTCATCTTACCCCGTTCTCCCCTATCTGACGTACTGTAACGTTAACGTTTGCCGGTTGGATTCTAATTGGCGGAACGTTCCGTCACGAGCAGTTATTTAGTTAATGGGGTAAGAGGCTTTACGAATGAACCTCTGACCTTTGGTTCCAATGAACACTCAGGATCTTCAGAGTGTAACAACCAGACTTCACCTATCAGAAACAAACACATACACACACACACACACACACACACACACACACACACACACACTGTTATTAACTTTATTGACCGCGGCAGTAGGTGTAATTCTCTTAACTGCCTCAACTCCAACACAATTCTCACGCTTGGCAAAAAAAGAAGAAAAAAAAAATCACAGAGACGGAAATAGAGGAAATGATCCACAAGGTCACAATAATGTGTGTAATTTTCGCTAGCATGCAGTGCCCTATGTCCTTAACTACGCGTGAGCTTGTAGATCGGCTATTTTCGCAATGTTTTGCACGCCACAGCTCTTTTGTTGCGTCTTTTTTTTGTAAGATGTTGAGATTAGAAACGGCCATAATTCTTTCATTTCTCAACCTTAATTTTTGGGAAGTTTGCTTTCATACGCTGTATCACACCCGATTCAAGTCTTCTTCAATAAAATGCTACGAACGAAGACCATATACCATCACGGGCCACAGCCTTACGCACCTGCACGCATTCAACTCATTACTCATTTCAAATATAATATAATTATAATTTAAAATTAAAATATAGTTTTACTGGCGTTTCTCAATAGAAACAAATTATTTTGAGGCATAAAGGTGACAGCATGCAGTGCAATAGGAACAATTAACCCAAATGTGACAAAGTCATATGTCATGTCTTCTATGGTGCCAGCCTGAAGAAATGTACTACCACGATCCCCAAAGTGCGCATTCCGTATGTGACATCAGCTCGCTGGTAAAGAGAATAGTACGGACATGTTGATTGGGTACATCTCAAACACGCCTTAAACACTCCCATGACTAATTCAAGGCCGTTTTGCGAAATCCACGGGGTGTCGAAAGCGCTTCCTAACATGCCCAAAATTGCAATATGACATACCCCACGCCCCCAGCTCTAAAAAACTGTAATATTATATGTAATATTATTGGAACTGGTTAATGGACCTGTCTCTCTCTCTCTCTCTCTCACTCTCATACTTTTACTCTTTACCCTATATTACCTTTACTTTCAGTCTTTTTACTCCAGGGGTTCTCAACGTTTTTGGCTGGAGACCCCCCGGAAATGATTTGGGCTTGTCCCAGGACCCCCTCCCCGCCCCCCACCACCAATACAAACTGACTGCAAAAATCACCTTAATAACGGAGAAAATATACTATATATCACAAATAAATACTGAAACCAGATATAATCATTATAAGGAAAGTGTATGTATTCTATGTGTGTACTATGTAAACTCTTAATTTCCATTTTCCGGCCATTCACTTGTAAAAAAAAATATATTTTTTTAAAATAATGTGGGGACCCCCCCAAAAATAATTTGGTGACCCCCCCCCCCCCCCCCCCCCCCCCCATATAGGGGGTCGCGACCCACGGGTTGAGAACCCCTGTTTTACTCTATACTGGTGCAGCGTATATATACCTGGAGGCCATGGCTATGATGTTTACTCGTCTGTATCAGATCAGATAAGACCATGTATTGATCCCCTGAGGCATGGGATTCTCAACCTTTTCAGGTGGTGAGTGACCCCCCCCCCCCTCCCAAAATTATCATAATGTGAACTGGGCAAAGGAAGTCGCACTCAAAAGAGAAACACCAAAAAAAAATGAATAATGGTATACCCGGCCTATATATACCCTCTCACCAACGACAGTAAAACTATGTGAAAAAAGTGCATGGGCACAAGAGAAATGTGGACTCCAAAACAGATTGGGCACCACCGCCCAAGAGAGGAGGACGTTCCAGTCACAAAACGTTGAAGTATATGGCATGGTGTATATATACCGGAATGCAGCTTCATTCAGATTTATTTTCTTCCCAGCACGCGCGCACGCACACGTGCACGCACACGCAGGCACACACACGCAGTCACACACACACACACACACACACACACACACACACAGTCACACACACACACACACACACACACACACACACACACACACACACACACACACACACACACACACACAGTCACACGCACACTCACACACACACACACACACACACACACACACACACACACACACACACACACACACACACACACACACACACACACACACACACATACTTCTGTAAGCCATCCTTCTTATCTGCCTCTGGCAATGGCAGTGATTGCTGGGTGGTTGGGGGATGTGTGTGCGTGTTGGGGGGGGGGGGGAATTGTCAAACTGTGGTCCAGCCTCTCCCCCCTGTGGAAGTGACCAGGATCCAAGTCCTCACATTATAAACCTGTCACTGGAAACACTGGTCTCAAACCATCGAGCCCACACACACACACACACACACACACACACACACACACACACACACACACACACACACACACACACATCATGTTCACGCCTTGCGTGCGTGCGTACGTACGTGCGTGCTTGTGTGTGTGTCATTCATTCAATCATTCAATCATTCATTCATTCAATCATTCATTCATTCATACATGAAGGGGGACCTGGCCAAGGCAGGAATCAGCATGATACAAAACTAATCACGTTCCAATGAACTTAGGACGGTTAGAAATCCATGATTCAAACACAGGTTTCCATTATTTGTCATTATTTCAGAAATAAAAGTTGGTCTGTGCAGAGAGATATGGTAACTATTATGTTTAGGCCTATAGCTTACTAGCCTATATCTATACTTCTACTTTGCTCGTCTGTTTGTCTATAGCTGACAGGCAATAGCCTACTTTGTACTCCACTACAATTATTTGACAGCTTTTAGTCAGAAGTTATTTTAGTATAGACTATATAGGCCACTTTGGATAAATATACTATAAGTAGGCCTATATCCTATATATTTTGATGCAAATAGGCCTACTTTTGAGCTTTTGCTCATTTTACTTATAAGTAAATAATCAGAGTATATACTTTCCCCCTCACAGGCGGTGACACGACTCTTAACAAGTTAACAACACACACACCACATGATCTGAGTGAGAGAGAGAGAGAGAGAGAGAGAGAGAGAGAGAGAGAGAGAGAGAGTGGAGCTCCTCCGCCCTGATGTGATGCGCGCTTTGGCGAACCTGTGCATGCGCTGCGCTCATGCTCTCCTCCATGCAGAGCGCATTGTTTGGAGAGCTTGACATTATCAAAAGATAAGCGCGTGATTAATTTACCTTGCTTTATTTATTCTATATAGTTTTAATCCGCGGGGAAGGAAGGAAGGAAGGAAGGAAGAGAGACTATATGAACCAAACACAGATAACGAAGGAGTGGTGTCTATAGACATGACATTGGCTATTATTGATTAGATTAAATCAAATATAAAGAGGGTATAATCCGGAGATCCCCGAAGTGAAACCCAGACCAAGGAGTGAGTGAGTGAGTGACCGTGATTAGAGCAACATTGCTGATATAGTCCCCTATTGGACAGACCGACAGAAGGTCTAATAATTAATTATGCGTGTCCCCTCCCTCCCCAAGGTATGTCTCCATTCACTTTTTTTTTGGGGGGGGGGGGGGGGGGGGGGGGGGGGGGGGGGGGGGGGCGAGCCGAGGCCCTCGATCTCTGCCCCTCCCCTCCCAGCACTGACGAAATAACAGTAGGGACGCACGCACGGCGGAATTGACCTTGTTGCCTGCCACTGCCAGCACTTCACAGTTTGTGTTGTGTCGTCCCGGGTCAGAGCAGCATCAGCATCCCATCACACAGCACCGAGCCGAGCCGAGGACAGGAGAGGAGACAGGAGACTATAGCCAGGGACCCTGACACAGACAGGCAGCTGAGCACAGCTTACCGGGGCGATAAAGCGCTGTATACTCCACCGGGGGAGATAACAAGTTAGGGCTGTGTTGGACACACATATATATACACTTTGGACACGTTTTACGCATGCATGCGCAACGGGAATAACTGGATTCTTCTTTTGTTTATTTTCTTTTTCTTTTTTTAGGATATAACTCGATAACTTTTTATTTTATTCCCTCTCTTCATTGTATGGAATAAAGCACGTGTTCAAGTTCAACGTAAGTGTTATTAGCCTATACTTTATTAATCAATTTAGACGTGTATAGCCTATAGCCTATATCTGTGATGTGACGTCTGATGGGGACACTATTGGTTATAGCCTATGATCACTTAATCAGCCATATATGTTTCAGTAGGCTATAGTGTGCTGCATAGATGTTTTTTCCTAAATGAACAAGTGTTTTACTTTACTATATCAATCTACGGCGTTATGAACTTTTTTTTATTTTATTTAAAAAAAGCTTTTTTGCTGCGCTGGCCGGGTTGCAACCAGTGGCAGTGAAGTCGCCCCGGTCACAGCGTATAATGTCCTCACATAACCTGACCCAACCCGGCGCGGTGCTGTGCTTTGCGAGACGACATGCATACAGACTGTGTGTGTGTGACGTGTGTGTGTGTGTGTGTGTGTGTGTGTGTGTGTGTGTGAGTGAGAGTGTACACAGACAGCGGTAGCCTGCTTGAAAGTTTTCTCAGCGTTCGGTTGTAGGTATAGGCTACTTACCGGTAGTCTGCCCACCCCCCCCCCCCCCCATACACTAAACCTCGCAGAAAATAGCCGATCTACAAGCTCAGCTGTGAGCTTGTATACTTGTATAGTCTATGCTATTTGAGGGCGAATGTTTCCCCAAGATCAGGGATGCATGCATGCTGCTGTGCAATGGACATGGGATGCTGGATTTTGCTGTTAAAATAAAAGCTAATGATGGTAATGTAAATCATTGCTCTTTATTAACAGAGAATTCCAATAGCCTATATCAGGAAAGGGAACGGGGACACGGGATGAAATTGGAAATAATATACGTAAAACTATAACTTCATTGATAAATGCGTTCTGTCTCCTGATTGGACGAAATTGGCAACTTGAAAGCCTGAAAAAGTGTTTTCTGTTTATTAAAGAGCCGGAGAGAGAGAGAGAGAGACCCCTGTTCACTGAACACTTCTATCATTTCTATCACAACGCATGGCTTTAGCTTTCAGAACACATTTTGTTCTGAAAATAAATCTTTACTTTGTGTATTAATGACAGGGTTAATCGACTTCAACCACACGCTCACATATGAATATATAGGCAACACAACACAGCATCCCCGAAGCAACAGGTGTTTGTTTGTTTTTATTTTGCCAAGCATGCGTCATATATAATAGCCTGCATGTGCACTATAGTCTGGAACAAATCACATTCTTAGATTATAGGCTATATAGTCTATATATTTATTTGACAGAAGTGCTTCTCAAAAGTGAGACCCTTATACAGTGTATCTACATAGGCTCAGTCTGATGGACTCAAAAGTCTAATATCTCCCCATATAGTCCATATAATATCTCTTTGGATATAGTATATTGGGACTGAGTTCGAATCCTGTGCGTTACAACTCTGAGAGTATATACAGAGGGAACCAAATTGACCCGTTTGGTTCCATTTGGTTCAATTCTGTACACTCAGGGATATATATAGTAATCCTTCTTTTGAGAACCACTGAGAGTAATATTGGCAATTTGGGAGTTGGCCTATATTGCTATATAGTCTCTATATATCATTTGTTCTATAAACACCACTAATCGATCTATATGTGTGGACACAGCGACCCTTTCACAGCAATGGATGTGAATTGATTGGTTTATTTATTAACAGTTTGCAGAATTGCAGTACTACATTTCAAGTACAACTCAATGCAAAACGTGTTGACTGTGAGTGGACGACACCATAAAGCATTACCATATATATAGGGCCCACCATTTTCAATTCATCAAAATTAATCATCATTGACGATTGATCCTGCAGGGGGGGGGGGGGATTCAGTCGCCATTTCAAAAATAGCAGATCTACAAGCTCATAGCGCGCCACCGAGTGGCGCGCTACGAGCTTGTAGGTCTGCTATTTTTGAAAAATCGAAGAACGACTGACATTTTGAGAATCTGATCTCGGGTCAGAATGGGTTCATCAGACCAGTGTGTGTCCAGTGGAAACCTCGTTTGAATCTGATCTCAGGTCAGAATGGGTTAATTGTTCCTCCACGCAGTGGAAATGTGAGTGCAAAAAAAGGTGTTCATGTGTTCATGATCTGAGGCATTTTGTTCAAAACGGACCGATCCCGCAAGCTTTGCGGAAGGCAATCTTAGGCCAATCGGCACGGAATGATGGAAGATCGGACAGATCCGTGCTGATCACATGACTATAGAGAGAGATAGGGTGTACCGATTTGCGCGATGTATAATTATGGATACAATCTGTAGGAGTATAGTATGCAAAACATCGGCCTCATGGTGGCGCTATAACTTGGCCTATATGCCTTCGGCCTGGGCGGAGACAATAAGCTGTGGGTGCGGGGGGGGAGCCCTTTATGTTGTTGGCATATCACTTGGGGTTAGTGCATTGCTATTGGACACATGGCGGCACAGGTGTACTGATTAGTGTCGTCATGCGGAGTCGCACACAGTCGGATTAACCGCAGAGACGCGCGAGCTAACAAGAAACCGCACTGGAACGAAGGTGTTCAGGGTCCCAAAAGGTACGATATATATAGTTCCCAGTCAGATTGATGGATGGCTATAGAAAGATCAGGTCCACTTGGTTCCATTTAAAAGTGGAAATGTCTTGGACCACTGATGAAACCGATGCCCCAGACTGTGTTTCCCTAGTTCTGGTCCATATAGGGAGTCCTTCCAGACTGTGTTTCCCTATAGCTCTGGTCCAGAGGGAGTCCTTCCAGACTGTGTTTCCCTATAGCTCTGGTCCAGAGGGAGTCCTTCCCCAGACTGTGTTTCCCTATAGCTCTGGTCCAGAGGGAGTCCTTCCCCAGACTGTGTTTCCCTATAGCTCTGGTCCAGAGGGAGTCCTTCCAGACTGTGTTTCCCTATAGCTCTGGTCCAGAGGGAGTCCTTCCAGACTGTGTTTCCCTATAGCTCTGGTCCAGATAGGGAGTCCTTCCCCAGACTGTGTTTCCCTATAGCTCTGGTCCATATAGGGAGTCCTTCCAGACTGTGTTTCCCTATAGCTCTGGTCCAGAGGGAGTCCTTCCAGACTGTGTTTCCCTATAGCTCTGGTTCAGAGGGAGTCCTTCCAGACTGTGTTTCCCTATAGCTCTGGTCCAGAGGGAGTCCTTCCCCAGACTGTGTTTCCCTATAGCTCTGGTCCATATAGGGAGTCCTTCCCCAGACTGTGTTTCCCTATAGCTCTGGTCCAGAGGGAGTCCTTCCCCAGACTGTGTTTCCCTATAGCTCTGGTCCAGAGGGAGTCCTTCCCCAGACTGTGTTTCCCTATAGCTCTGGTCCAGAGGGAGTCCTTCCCCAGACTGTGTTTCCCTATAGCTCTGGTCCATATAGGGAGTCCTTCCCCAGACTGTGTTTCCCTATAGCTCTGGTCCAGAGGGAGTCCTTCCCCAGACTGTGTTTCCCTATAGCTCTGGTCCATATAGGGAGTCCTTCCCCAGACTGTGTTTCCCTATAGCTCTGGTCCAGAGGGAGTCCTTCCCCAGACTGTGTTTCCCTATAGCTCTGGTCCAGAGGGAGTCCTTC
>NC_137867.1:8372616-8407616 GCF_963924005.1 Protomyctophum bolini | reverse complement strand
CTACAGTGTGTTACACACGTCATAACAGAACGGCAACTCCACGCGTGTTTATATCCGGTTATATGTTTGAAGTACGCCAAGAAACAAATATTTATGGTGGTAAAAAAACACACAATGTTTTGGAGATTTGTTTCGAATACAGGTTCTGTATGCACATGTATATATATGCAGGCCATATTGGAATGAAATTGGGCCTCTAATTCCTTACTGCCTTAATCACAGGTCTCACCGGTGTGTTCACATCCGGAATCAGATTTGCTTGTGGCATATATAACCAGACTGGAATCGAATTGATTTGAGAAGTCTAAAAAGCACAAAACCACATGGAAAGTGATTCTCTATCTCTCTCTCTCTCTCTCTCTCTCTCTCTCTCTCGCTAATCAGATTTTAATCACATTCCTCTGTGATTGTCTATCTGTCTGTCTGTCTGTCTGTCTGTATGTGGTTAATCATGTGTTAGGGCTGCGACTATAGGGTTATCTTAGAGATTATTCTGTAACTTCTTTTTGATTAATCGAATAATTGAGAAGCATGTTTTTAAATATTTGTCCAAAAATGTGAAAAGATTCTCTTTTTATAATCGACAAAATGTATGATTGACATTTTAGGTCAGGTTTAAAGGGATAGTTCAACCCCAAAATAACTTATTTTCTATTGATTACTCACCCCATGGAGACTTGAATTCATGTATTTCTTATGTTTTGGTCACATTCCTAATTTCCTACGGCAATAATTTGATGACCAGCAGTGGTTCCCTATGGAGACACAAAGAGCCTCCTTTGTCTCCATAGGGAACCACAACAACAATACCACAACAAACCGCATATACTATAGCACTAAATGGAATAATCTTTGACAGTAACTAATAATAATATAATAATAACATTATGCCACGGTTATGTTTTACAGCTGAGCTAAACATTCAGCCATATTTATAGAATAGCCTAGTAGCCTACCAAGTACCAACTTGTGTCTTGTTATGAGCTAAATGTTTACAGCTTGTTACAGGCTGGTGAGAATTACAATGCTTAGTAACATAATCCCTCGGAATATACAAATAACTCAATATTATACCAGTTATGTCCAACTGTGGATTGTTATGACTCAATTTAAATTAAGCACCCACAGCTGCAGTGCATCAATGTATTGATTAGCACGGACCTGAGAGCTGCTAAATGATTAACTGTTAATCACAGCTGGTCTCAAGCATTCCCAGACTCCCCACGTGCTGAGAACAGTCCGTGTTGTGTAACTTTCAATCACGACGATTGATATTTGACTTCACTGGGGGCTTTGAATATGCCATATCATTAGTATTGAGTGCGTCGGAATGACGGCGCGTCAGAAAAGCGGGCTTTAGTGTCGCAATAGTGTCACTTAATCTCTCCTTCTCAGGAGGAGTCACTTTGCTGTTCCGCAACATGGGGGGCGGGACCGGAAACAAACAAAAGTGAAATGAATCTTGATCCTTCTGTAGTGATTCGCGCAGAGCTAGCTGGGGATGGAACCGACCTGCCATTGTTCTGTGTTTTTGCTGTTGCCTTTGGATGTATATCCTATGCTCTTATAGTCTTATAGTCACCGTAACTTAGTCTGCTATTTAGTTCTTTTTGATTGAGTTTTTGTCAGTAAAAAAAAATGAAAACAACGTAACGTCACAGTACGTTTTTTTTTATAGCTGCCTTTGAAATGAACACCGCGTTGACGCTCCGTTTGTTTGCCTGCTTGCTTGTCGCTCGTCACACAGCCGCCGCCGACAACACGCTGACGATGGTGCGGCCGGTGAGCGGGTCCCTCTCGGGGAAGGTCAACCTCCCGTGCTTCTTCTCCACCATGCCGACGTCGGCGCCCGTGCCCGCGCTCGCCAACGCCAACGGCACGGCCCTCGCCCCCCCGCAGCAGGAGGCCCGGGACTACCTGCGCATCAAGTGGACCAAGATGGAGGGCGAGGTGGAGTCCACCGTGCTGGTGGCGCAGAACGGCGTCATCAAGATAGGCTCCATCTTCAGGAACCGCGTGTCCGTCCCGAGGTGAGTCCATGGTTTTTTGGAAACTTAAAAAAAAATAAATATATATATATATATATATATATCTTAATTTGTAGTGTGCAGGACCATGGTGACATGGATCAATTCTTGATAAAAAAAAAACGCTTCTACTGTATTATTTAGGCCCCCACAATCTAAAGCTATATGTTTCTATGTCAGTGGTTCTTCGATTTAAAAACAAATAGCAGATCTACAAGCTCATATGAGCTTGTAGATCTGCTATTTTTCCTCGCAAACCATACGGTTTGCGAGTGGTGGCATGTAGGCCTATAGTTGCATGCAAACAGTATCCCCGATGGCAGAGGCAAGGAGTTGCATTGGTCCTTTAACCCATTCTGAACGGGAACCCATTTTGGTGTTAGCATCATGTTATGCTTTAGCTATTGAAAAATAGCAGATCTACAAGCTCGTAGCGCGCCACCGAGTGGCGCGCTACGAGCTTGTAGGTCTGCTATTTTTTTTAAATTGAAGAACGACTGACATTTTTTAGAATCTGATCTCAGGTCAGAATGGGTTAATCAGACCAGTGTGTGTCCCGTGGAAACCTCGTATGAATCTGATCTCAGGTCAGAATGGGTTAAAGCAGTTTTGTGGCAAGGACTTCCAAGGAGTTGCATTGCTGCAGTTTGGGCATTTTAGACCAAGGACCCCTTAGCTAAGAGCTTAAAGGACCACTTCACCACTTTTGGAGGAAAAAGAATGGCGCAATTTTGTTCTACTCGGTCTGTGTCTCATAGGAGGGCTGTGTGGGCAGTTCAGAAACCGTCCTCCAGTGAACATCATCGATGGTGAATCCAAGCTAATAGAAACTGCAGGCTTTCTAGTCCTGAAAAGTTGCAATGCGGAAAATGGAAGCCATCGTTCTCACGATAATACAAATCTAAACATTTTTGTAAAAAGATATTGTTTAAAAAAAAATAATATCTGCCTAATGATGATGTCACTGGAGGACGGTTTCTAAACTGCCCACAGCCCTCCTATTTTGTAGAAAATTGCGCCATTTTATCATGATTATTACTGAGGACCTATTTTATGAAAATAGGTTGAAAAGTGATGAAGTGGTGCAGATCTGCTATGGTCTCCTCGGAATAGGCATTCTAGGGTTCAAGTGGTTAAGAATAATCCCTTCCCACAGATATTTGGTGGCCCCGCCCTAGGGTTTTCACGGACCTCCCTGTTGAAGACCCCATGTTTTTAGCCTTTTTCTTTAATTAGTTCATTTTCTCCTCCGTCCCCCTATCCAGCCACCCAGAGGACGTGGGCGACGCCTCGCTGACGGTGGTCAAACTGCGGGCCAGCGACGCCGGCACGTACCGCTGTGAGGTCATGTACGGCATCGACGACACCCAGGACACCGTCAACCTCGACGTCAACGGTGAGACTTCCTTCCACGTCCACTTCCATGTCCAATATTAGTGGTTATTCGGTTTATTATACCGTTTAACCCCAATTCATTGAATTACTCATATAGGTAAAGACCTGTAACTATCAGCCCTTTTTTTTTTTTTTACTGGGGGACACCCTGGGAGCCCTTCAAGGACCCCTGGGAGAACCAGTGATCTATACACCCTATACCAGAGAATGTACAAATTAAATGTACATTTAAATTGGGGGAAAGAAAGAAAGAAAGAACATGGTGTTTTAATGTGACTGAGTGCTGCATGGACAGACAGCTGGTGGTAACACACATGAAACATGTCGGTCGGTTTGGGAATTCAGCACGTCGAGGGTGAACTCATGCAACCTCTCTCCTTCTGCCAATAAAATTGAGATGTCAACAGTTTTCTTTTACACATGTGAGGTGGTTGACGGTTACTGGGCGGTTACTTGGGCGGTCGGAGGGGTTGGTTGCTGGGGTTTGCCGGGGCGGTTGCCGGGATGTTACCGGGCCGGTTGCCGAGCGGTTCCCGGGTTGGTCACCGGGAGGGGGAGGGGGGGGGGGCGTTTCCCATGGGACGGTTGCTGAGGCGGATGCCGGGCAAATGCCAGCGCTGTTGCCGGGCGGTTGCCTTGTGATCGTTATCAGAAGATATAGTCATTGGACTGAGAGAGCGGTGTGTTCATCTGCGTGCTCAGACGATTAGCTTAATGTGCAACATTGCTTTGTCACTCAACAAGTAAACAAATCAACTACACAGCATAAGTTGATCTGCACTTTTCTGACGATTTAAGGAAAAAAAAGGCTATATACATTTAAGGCAAAATGGTCAAATAATACATATAAGAAAGAGGCAACATTTTGGAAAATAGTCGACCTATACAAGCTCACAACGCCTCGCAGTGGGGAGGCGCCGACTCTGAATGAGCGTGTGAAACTGTGAATATTAAGTTGATATATCAAGACATCACAGACGTCTCTTGAGAGTGAACACACGAGGAGACATTTTAGGCCCCGATGATGATTCTGACCGCACGCCAGCAACACTTTAGCTGCGTCTTGGACACGTTTTTTCCGATGAGCACAGAGAGATATCAGCTTTTGTTTCCCCCGCCTGCATCTCCTGACTTAGTCATATTGATTCCGCATTTCCGCTCCCATAGATTTTAATCTGGCGCGCTTGCATTTCTTTGGCACGAGGACATTGGCCAATCATTGTGCGCCTTCTTAAAGGTGATTGCAGCCGTCAATGTGATTGGTTTAATTACAATACAATGGGTGCAAAGTTAAAGCCATTAAATCAGGGTTCCTGTGTGTGATTTTGTAGCCTGGCTATATTTCCGCTAGCCATGCCCTGGCCTAGATCTATAGGCTTGCTTGTGTAATCTGTGCTAGCAAAGCCCCATGTTTGTGAGCGTGCATAGCGGCAATTGTTTTGCTAGCAATATAGCCTCTTTGTCCACACTCGCATGGAAACATGGCGTGCGGTTTCTTGATCGGCCGTCATCTCACGATGCCACGCTATAGCGCTACGCGCCCTGTGCGCTCTCACTGGAGCAGGGGGAATTGCGGACGTAATAATTCATGTATCTCAGGGCATGTAGAAAACATGGGTGGAGGGGGCGGGGGATAGTTTTTGGGACATAATCCACACGCCTCTGTGCTACAAACTATCTGCAATGTTAATTAGCGCCATCAATCGTGACTTCTGCGCCTGTTTCTGCTGTCCACAAATATGGGGATTTTCGGGGCTGTGGCATCGTCCTAAATCACCCCTAGTCATCTTGGTTCATTTGTGGTGAGGTGCAGACTATTTGACTCATCGCGGTTCTCGGTTTTTTGTCGCAGAGAAGCCTCCTCACTTTACGGAGAAACTCCGAGATTTACGGCGTTCGTTCAGCGCATGGTGTGTTGTGCCTTGTCACATAGCTGAGGAAGAGTTATAGGTTCAAGAGATTGCCGATGGTTGTGTTTTTGTTTTGTATTTGTTTATTAACCCATTCTGACCTGAGATCAGATTCATACGAGGTTTCCACGGGACAACACACTGGTCTGATTAACCCATTCTGACCTGAGATCAGATTCTAAAAATGTCAGTCGTTCTTCGAATTTTTCAAAAATAGCAGACCTACAAGCTCGTATCGCGCCACTCGGTGGCGCGATATGAGCTTGTAGATCTGCTATTTTTCAATAGCTAAAGCATAACATGATGCTAACACCAAAACGGGTTCCCGGTCAGAATGGGTTAACAAATATCTGTTTGTGTGTGTGTGTGTGTGTGTGTGCGTGTGTGTGTGCGTGCGCGTGTGTGCGCGCGCGTGTGTGTGTCGCCCTGCCTTCTTCTTCTGTTCAATTGATACTCGACGACCACACGGGCATACCTTGGTCAAATTAGTTCTCATGTTTTGGTTACACTTAGAGATAGCTGCTTCTTTGACCGCATGTTAAAATGCGACAATTAGATCACAATGCGTGCTACCTGGAGTCGTCCTTTGATTTCCGATGTATATAGAGATTATTATTTTTGACGGTGTGTATATATATATATATATATATATATATATATATATTGAGCTGATGCTATTGTTCTTGGGTTTTGCTATACACTGCAGGCCTCTCTGTATTCTATATGTACATTCTATGTCGCTCTGGATGAAGATTGTCTGCTAAGAAGTGGCTAAAGTGTGTGTGCGTGCGTGCGTGTTACATTCCAGGCGTGGTGTTCCACTACCGGGCTGGCAGCAGCAGGTACAGCCTGGACTACCCGGCCGCCGCGGAGGCGTGCCAGAACGTGGGCGCCGCCATCGCCACGTCCGACCAGCTGAGGGCCGCGTACGAGGACGGCTTCGACCACTGCGACGCGGGCTGGGTGGCGGACCAGTCCGTCAAGTGAGTCTGTTTTAAAAAAAAGAACTGACCTGAGATCAGGTTCATACGAGGTTTCCACTGGACACACACACACACACACTGGTCTGATTATAACCCATTCTGACCAGAGATCAGATTCTAAAAAATGTCAGTCGTTCTTCGATTAAAAAAAAAAAAAGCAGACCTACAAGCTCGTAGCGCGCCACTCGGTGGCGCGCTACGAGCTTGTAGATCTGCTATTTTTTTAAATGACTAAAGCACGGCATGGTGCTAACACCAAAATGGGTTCCCGTTCAGAATTGGTTAAAACCCATTGGGTTAAATGGGTTAAATGGGTTAAAACCCATTGGGTTAAATGGGTTAAATGGGTTAAAACCCATTGGGTTAAATGGGTTAAATGGGTTCAAACCCATTCTGAACCTGAGATCAAGTTCTATAAACGTGTCTTCTATGCACGTCCCGAGAGTTTTCTGGAAAAAACCGCGCTATACGAGCTCGCAGGTCTGCTGTTTTTCAATATAGCTATAAAGCACGACATGATGCCAACACCACAAAAAGGGGGTTCCCGCCCCCCGTACCCCGGAATGGGTTGTCGCAGTATCAGGTTTGATCTCCTCACTAACTTCCCCGTGCTTCCTCCCCCCCCCCCCCCCTATGTGAAGGTACCCGATCACCAAGCCCAGGCGCGGATGCTTCGGGAACCTCCAGACGAAACCCGGGGTGAGGACGTACGGCCTCAGGAAACCCACGGAACGCTACGACGTTTACTGCTACGTGGACAAGCTGGACGGTGAGAATTCTGACCTGAGATCAGATTCATACGAGGTTTCCACTAGGACACACACTGGTCTGATGAACCCATTCTGACCTGAGATCAGATTCTAAAAATGTTCAGTCGCTCTTCGATTTTTCAAAAATAGCAGACCTACAAGCTCGTAGCGCGCCACTCGGTGGCGCGCTATGAGCTTGTAGATCTGCTTTTTTTCAATAGCTAAAGCACGACTTGATGCTAACACCAAAATGGGTTCCCGTTCAGAATGGGTCAATCATAGAACCACTGACCGATGTTGAAAGCTTCCGATTGCCTGGCTGCCCTATATATACATTTGGTTTATACACTCCCGTGTAAACCAAATTGACCCCTGTAAACTTTTACAGGGTCAATTTTTATCCATTTTAGGAGAGAGAAAACCTTACCGGATTATCGGGGATAAACGTAAAGGTTTCGAAAATTGGAAGCGATGCGGAAAACGACAAAAGAACAAAAGAAATTGAAATTGAAAAAAAAAGAAAAAAAAACCCAAAAGAAATTGTTGACAGCATAGGAGCTATAAGAACTCTGACGAATGGGTATACGCTCTCTGGGTGAAATTGATATATTAGAGAGTTGGAGAAACGGGGGGGGATTTCTACCCGATTTCTACCCGAATATAGAGCTTTATATAGCTCTGTAACCAAAAAAAAAAACCTAATCCACCTCGGAGTGAAACAAGTCCACCCTCCTCGAGGTTTGAATCAGGATTCTGACCGTATATATATATAATACAGCCTCTCCCGGTTCGCACGGAGACGGACCTCAAGCGCGACAGTGCTCGAAGCAAATTGCTTCTGACCGCGGAACTCGTCAGAGAGAGAGAGAGAGAGAGAGAGAGACGGGCCTGCCGGTCTCACTCTCTCTCTCCGCACTAAATCAGACCTCCTCCTCCTCTCAAATGAGACACCAACAAATATGCGATAATGATGCTTTCGGATGCCTCTGGAACGACAGCGGGCTGTCGGGAAGTCCCGGGAATCCTGTCATCTCCCGGGCCAAAGCCGGTCTTTATCCCATTTCGGGCGGGAAGCCCTTTTGGGTGTTTTTTAAAACATTTTGTTGCACTACATTTTGTTGCAGATCTATACAAGCTCTATACGAGCTTGCAGGGTCTGCTATTTTTGAAGAATCGTGAACACGTGGCGTAAAAGAAAAAATAAAACGTTTTTAACTCAAATCTGTGCTCACGGGTCAAAATGGGTTATCCGTCTGTTTATCACCCCTGACCCAAACGCTTCCTACCGACACTCAACCCACTTCCTTCTCGCAAAGGGGGGGAAAAGCATTTGAATCCCCGGCGTTGAGTCCTCATAGCAGATATAAGTCACACACTGCCTCGTCGGGGCTATGTGACGTTTGGGACAATACTGCACGAGCCATTTTGTTACACCACTCGTTTTGAAATGATAATATGAATTATTTTAAGCCTGAAACCAAGCCATCCCAGGCTCCAGGCGAATCATGACCGTAAAACACAATGTGATTCTATGTCCAAACGGATATTTGAAAACACCTCAAAAAGCATATATAGTTAGTAAAATAGTATACAGTACGTTAAACGTTCAAATCTCGAATAGTCTTTTTTTACCATAGAAATGACGATGAGAGGAAGTGACATTCCGAGGACACGTCATGATCACTTCATGATATTGTGAAGCCGCTTGTCTCGACTGTGCAAGGACGCACGCATGCACAAGCGCACGCACGCACAGACGCACACAGACTGTTTCTAACAATCCCTGTCTTCGCCTGATGGAGGGGAAAGGAACTGGTTGGAATAACGTGTTCCTTCCACGCGCTATACGTCCAGCCAGGGAAACTCCCCCCCCTGTCAGGTGTAAAAGGAGCAACTTGGACACTCAGGCATGAAGGAAGCATGAGTTCAAGTCCGTTGCTCTCCCCTTGTCCCCCATATATGGGGGACTATAGGTTGGTGGAGGGTGTGTAGAGCCCAGGATCACATGATTAGATGATTGACACAGGGGTGAAAAATGGGTTACAACATCGTGGGATAAACAAAATATATTA
Source organism: Protomyctophum bolini (assembly GCF_963924005.1). NCBI lineage: Eukaryota > Metazoa > Chordata > Actinopteri > Myctophiformes > Myctophidae > Protomyctophum > Protomyctophum bolini. Next base: position 8,398,480 of record NC_137867.1, on the reverse strand, counting down.
AAAAAAAAACTAAAAAAAAACAATCCCTGTCTTACACAGGAGATGGAGACTCGGCATGGTTTCCAGAGTTTGCCATAGTAAAATGGATCACCCCGTGGTTCAGCAGAGGGGACATCTGTGTTATAAGTGTGAGTCTCTTAGTGACGACATTCGGATGAGCAGCAGATGGAATGGAGTCTTCGTTGAGAGCCAAGGATCCTCCTCAGGGATTCTTGGGGTCAGGCACCAAAAAAACACCCCTCCCGACAACCCAAGGAGGAGAATGGGGAGGGTTGGTTCCCCCCAATACCCCTGCTTAGATCGAGAGCGAATATCCGTCCAGATTACCCTGTATGGCTGTATAATGTATAGGTGGAACGTTCAAAGATCCAATCAAACATTCTAACGTTTGATGTTCATTTGGGACGATCACTGTTGTCCGAGAGAGAAAGACTAATGTCTAAAAATAGCTCATTTTTTACATCAAGGCATCCTAGCATCCGTAATCGAGACAAAAGTCATATCATCCAGCCCTATACCATAGAGGGCTGCTCCTCTGCAAAAAAAGAACACACAAATATACGAATAAATAACACGTGCCCTGGTGCGTGTCTCATGGCGTACTAATGAACAAAGACGGCCTCCTTGCACACGCTCGACCTCCGGGACGGAAATTAAAGCGATGTCTTTTTTACACAGTTGATAAATCAAACGGGGCGCACAAACCAAAACTGTGTGTGTGTGACTCCCTATTGAAATGTTACACCCAAACTCCAGTGAAAACATGCCAATCATTCACTTATACCCCGCCTTTCACGGCTATTTGGTTTCAATTAGAATCTCGTCCCTTTTGGTTTTGATTCGTGTTACCATGGGAGCGGAGGTATAATAAAACATGCCATTTCTGAACTGTCCACGCAGCCTGCACCCTCTGCGTACGTGTTGTGAGCTTGTAGATCTTCACATTTCTAGCCGTGACTAAACAGTCAAGTGGCTTGAGATTTCGAGGCGTCCTAATGGGCATGAAAGGTTTGCCAAGCGCTTCCGTTAAAATGTCAACCCCCATGTCTTGTGGTTTATTCTGTATCCAACAATCCTTATAGCTGTGTCACTTCTATAATCCTTATAGAAATGCTTTTTGTATAAGGAAAACAAAACGTTCTTGTCTCTGTCGGATGGACACAATAGTTACTTTTCAGGATTCAAATTCAAAAGTATCAAGCATCAGATCTACAAGCTCAAAACTCATTGCTTTGCACAGCATTTCTTGTGGATCTGATACTTTTGACGTAATATGATCAAGTAGGGCATTCGTTTACGGAGAAAAAAATAACCCCACAGAAAGATGGGGGATAAGAGGCTTCTGCAACGAGATGCAGGAAAACAAGCCCAAATTGACTAAATCAATTAATTACCAGCTGCATTGTTATTATCTGTGGGTCTGCTGCTGACGTTATGCCACTTTTTAGCATGCGCTCCGCTGTTACGCTCAAATGAGTGACCCCAAAGAATTCTGAGGCAACATGGCTGGAGACGAGGCAGCCAATCAGAACTGCTCGACTAGCCATGCCGCGCAGACGATGGGGTGTTATGGGTTTGTTGCCAGTGGTGGCAACTGTCGTGACAGAAATAAGCTAAGCAGCCTCCAAAAAAACAAACCAGGCAAGAGACTGTGAATTAATCCACGTTATAGGCTGTAAATATGCAGGCTTGGCAACCCAGTGTTGCCAACTGGTGACAGAGCAGGCTCAGCAGAAAATGATCTCCTGTCGGGACTTTCACAGGCTTGCAGCTGGTAAAAAATAAATGTCAATCCTAATGTCAGATGTGGAGGTACAGCATGAGGCCGCCTGACTCTCACCCACAGAGGGGGAAGCAGTGAGCATGGCCAGGAAACATAGTCAGCATTGCTATCCCACCTCAGCATGGCGCACAAAATGAATGCACTGCTATTGTCCTGCATGGGAATGGTGGTGGGAGACAGGTCTGGGCAAGAGTCCCGGCACAACAGCTGTGACTTTTTGGGTCTGTAATTAGGTTTAATTATTATTTGGTTTATTAGGTGTATTAGTTTATTATTATTATTTTCTTTCTTCTTTTATTTATTTATTTTTTGGTACTGAGTGTACCAAAACACGGTTGTTTTAAATGTGCTTTATAAATAAAGTAGATTGGATTAGATTGGGACATTTGGTGTCAGGATTAAGAGCTGAACAACCAGGTTCGGGATAAAAACTAAACAAACCTGAAAGTGCTAAACCCCTTTTGGTGTTTTAACTAAGCGTTATGTTATACTTTAGCTATTGAAAAATAGCAGATCTACAAGCTCGCAGCGTGCCACTTGGTGGCGCGCTACGAGCTTGTAGATCTGCTATTTTTGAAAAATCGTAAAAATGCGGCACAAACTTTGAATATTATATTCTTTCAGAAGACTTTTTCTTTCCTTTTTTCGACGTCAGGTCAAAATGGGTTAAGGGGAGAAGGAAAAAAGTCAAATCAGGTGTAGGCAAAACAAAGTATAAAGGAACATCAAGCGTCAAAGCCTCAAATGTGTCCACCTCGGTCTTTGTGCTGAGCGAACAGCTGTGGTTTTCCACTGCTTCATGTTCTTTTTCTCCCCGTGTTTTAGGTGAAGTCTTCTACGCACCGGTGACGCATAAAATGACGTTCGAGGAAGCTGACCAAGAATGCAAAAACAGGTATAGGGCAATTATTGTCTTCAGATTTATTTTATTATTTTTTTATCTAATAACCAGGAGCGTTGCAAGCTTGTATACAAATTATTTTTTTTTTTTTTTTTAATGTTTTGTAATGTTTCTAAATATCTTGAAATTCCCTCCCTCCCTCCCTCCCTGCCTGCCTCCCTCCCTCCCTCCCTCCCTCCCTCCCTGCCTGCCTCCCTCCCTCCCTCCCTCCCTCCCTCCCTGCCTCCCTCCCTCCCTGCCTCCCTCCCTCCCTGCCTGCCTCCCTCCCTCCCTCCCTCCCTCCCTCCCTCCCTCCCTGCCTCCCTGCCTCCCTCCCTCCCTCCCTCCCTCCCTCCCTCCCTCCCTCCCTCCCTCCCTGCCTCCCTGCCTGCCTCCCTCCCTCCCTGCCTCCCTCCCTCCCTCCCTCCCTCCCTCCCTCCCTGCCTCCCTGCCTGCCTCCCTCCCTCCCTCCCTCCCTCCCTCCCTGCCTCCCTCCCTCCCTGCCTCCCTCCCTCCCTCCCTCCCTCCCTCCCTGCCTCCCTCCCTCCCTGCCTCCCTCCCTGCCTGCCTGCCTGCCTGCCTGCCTCCCTGCCTGCCTGCCTGCCTCGATGAATCCCGTTAACCCTTTGCGACCTGTGTGAAACCCCACCATCATCATATAGGAACGGCGCGCTGGCATCCCCGGGCCAGCTCCACTCGGCGTGGCGCCAGGGTCTGGACCGCTGCGACTACGGCTGGCTGTCCGACGGCAGCGCCCGACACCCCGTGGCCGTGCCGCGCACCCAGTGTGGCGGAGGGCTGCTGGGGGTCCGCACCATGTACCGCTTCAAGAACCAGACCGGGTTCCCACAGGCAGGCACCAAGCTGGGAGCTTACTGCTTCAGAGGTACGCTCACTGTACTGTTATGTATACACCGAATGCTGTTGGTGTATATATATATATATATATATGATGATATGATGATGCTCTATATATATATTTTTTTTTTTTTGCTCTCTTTTTTTTTGTTGCACTCTTTCTTCTCTTGAAATCTTTTTTTTCGATTCGCTCCAAGTCTCGAGCTTGTGGATTTGCTATTTTTATTGTTATTTTGTATGACGCTGTTGTAGTGTGATTAAGTAGGTTGTTAATTATACGGGTAACCCCCCCCCCCCCCCGCCCCCCACAAAAAGTTAGAATATGGAGATAAGAGGTCTCTGCCCAACAGTGGCGATGATTACTGTGTCCACGTTTATATTGTATAGTTTATCGACGCACCGAAAGCATCAGAAATGTCGAAAGGCGCATAGGTGCGCAGGGCACGAGTGTAAACATCAATGAAATATAAGAGTTTTTGCACACCGCGTCACTCTATGAAAGATCAAAGGTTCATCACCACCGACGTGTGACCATTTCCAGCCTGGTAGCTCATGCTGCAGTCCTCCTGCCACTGCGCTACTAGGCTGGAAACGTCTCACTTCGGTGGTGATATAAACCTTTGATCTTTCCGTGCAGCGTGATGCCTCTATAATATCCCATTCTGACCTGAGATCAGATTCATACGAGGTTTCCAGTGGACACACACTGGTCTGATTAACCCATTCTGACCTGAGATCAGATTCTAAAAAAGTCAGTCATTCTTCGATTTTTCAAAAATAGCAGACCTACAAGCTCGTAGCGCGCCACTCGGTGGCGCGCTATGAGCTTGTAGATCTGCTATTTTTCAATAGCTAAAGCATAACATGATGCTATATAACACCAAAATGGGTTCCCGTTCAGAATGGGATATTTGGTTGATATTTTGTCGTTCGTCCCACATCACACCGAGATTTGAGGAGACACGTTGTGGTCAGAAGGAGCAGCCATGGACAGTTAGGTCGACGCTGAGGATTGTACAGTTACAGTGATGTCATCCCCTCTGTGTATTTAGTTGACTGTATTGCTGCCACACCCTCTATACGCATCATCATCGTCATCATAATAATAATAATAATAATAATAATAATAATAATAATAATAATAATAATAATAATAATAATAATAATAATAATACTACTTTACAGTATGACGGGTTGATCCTTTTTGATTTTCTATCCCCCCCTCCTCATATTTCCTATTTCAGACTCTGAAATGCGGATAGATAAATAGCGGATTTTACGTGCGATTGTTTGTTTGTTTGTTTGCTGGTTCCTTCGTTGGTTGGTTGGTTGGTTGGTTCATTCATTCATTCATTCATTCATTCAGGGAGGACCGTAAAGAACAAGCTCTCCTTTAACAACTTTAACTCTGAGAGTGTACAAATGGAACCAAATGGACAAACGGTCAAAGGTCAAAAGTGTAGGGCTATTCAGACATGGGCAAAAGTAGCAGATCGCGACACGGCATACTTGGATACTATGGATTCATGTAAAAAAAAAAAAAAAAAAAAAAATATATATATATATATATATATATATATATTTTTTTTTTTAATTAAACAAGAATTTCACGAACAACTATATTACGTTCACGTGTTACGTGTTGATTCTTTGATTTAATAATAAAAAAAAAGGGCCCCTAGATTAATCGATTCGATTAAAAGATCCATTTGATATATTCCCGGTTAATTGCCCAGCCCTATACTTATACAGGTCATGTATATAGGTACTATTTTGGGCCTATAATAATTCCCGCCCCCCCCCCAGAATAGAGACCGCTATAGGGTTCAGTCAGAGGGAACTTTGGGAAAAACCGCACCCTTCGGCCTTGGCCAGGGGGTTATCTCACGCGACCCCTCATTTGTAAAGATGGAAAGGGGGCCAGGTCGAAAAGGTCACCCGGAAGGATGAGTGCATTTAGAAGGTCCGGTTGTAAAAGCAGCATAGTCCACTATCCAAACTGTCTGCTCTGATAAGTACGAGTGAGAGTGACGAAGAAGGTTCAAGCCGTGACAGCGGAAGTGACAGGGGGGAGGGTGGAGGAGGAGGAGGAGGAGGAGGGGTGGATGGATGGATGGGAGACCGAAAAGGCTGAGGTGTGGCGTTTTTTGACTTTTTGTTACTTTTGGGATGTATAAGCAAGGGTGATTTCAGGGTCACCTATAGCCTCTATCCGCCCTCGGGGGGTTCTCACACACCGACCGACCGACTGGGCCAAACCAGAGTTATGGCCTATAGCCAGTCGACTTGTTGACTTCTATGACTGCACGGTCATGATAAACTGTCCGTCGACTATACCTTTCTTCACTGACGGTTGCCGTCAAAAAAAAAAACCCAAAAGCCACGATGAGTCATCATAGCGAAATTGTCATCGTTTAGTCATCATCGATGACTGTATTATATTTAGTCATCATTGATGACTAGTAAAAATATATACTGACATTGTCATCAACATATTAGGGGTGGGGGGTGGCTGTAAAACAGAAGCAACTGTAGTTTACCAAGTTTGGAGGGTTTAAGTGGTTAACGAAAGTCTCTCATGGCGATAAGCCCCCCCCCCCCCCCCCCGCGGCCGGGGTTCAAAGGTCACACAAACACCCCCCCCCCCTCCATCATCATGTCGCGGCTTTGCCTCTCGCCTAAGAGCTTTTCAAGTGCCTCTCTTTCGTGTTTCCGTGGGAGCTAAACTCTCTCCGTCGTTTCCAAACGAGTGAAACAACAACAAGACTAAATGGACACCTCTAATTAGATACCTTTTGTTGTGATTCCTGCAGGGAGAGGAGTTCAAGTCACTGATGCAGCGCATTCAAGAAGTGTGAGATACAATCATATAGCAAGGCCAACGTCACGATGACTTTATTATTAAAGGAGAATTCCATGCTAGAATGCTTTCTTATCTTTCTTACCTTTCTTTGTGGTTGTTACGTCCCCACCAAAGAGGTCCAGGTGTTTTTTTGTGCAAAAACTCCTTCTTGGCTATTTTCCCTATACCATAAGCCCTCAATGGATTGCATTGCATTGCATGGGAATTGAATGGGGCTATGGGGTGTTATGCTATAGTTCGCTTATTTCCATCGAAAGAAGTAGTAAAGTGTGCCGCTTGGGATATTATTTACATTATGAAGAGAGGATAATATACAGAGAAATTATAATTTTGCAGCGATGGAAATAAGCGAATTAGCACAACACCCCATAGCCCCATTCAATTCCCATTCAATTCAATGCAATTCATTTAGGGCTTATGGTAGGGGAAACGGCCAATAAGGAGCTTTTGCACAAAATAACACCTGGACCTCTTTGGTGGGGACGTAACAACTACAAAGAAAGGTAAGAAAGCCTTTTAGTATGGAATTCTCCTTTAAAGAGGATGTACAAAGGTATACACCCTATAGGCTATACCATAAAAAAATATATAAAGTATACAAAAGGATGCAAGTAGGAATACCTTTAGTTATTGAAATAAATGAATGTGCCGCAGAGACAGCACAGCACTGCAGTAAAGTTACAGTATCACGTACAGAAGAGTAATATCACAATAAAGACGCCCTTAAACACATTCTGGGCGGGAACCCCGTTTGGTGTATTAAGCGTCATGTTATACTATTGGAAAAATAGCAGATATACGAGCTTGTAGATCTGCTATTTTTGAAAAGGCGTGAAAATGTGCAAAACTTTGAATATATATTCTTTCAGAGTGAACGTTTTTAACTCAAATCTTTGCTTCTGGTGGAGTCCCATGGAACAACATCTTTTCAGATGGGGAGTCGGCGGCCAAATACAGAATATGTTCAAAGATTTGAGCGACATTTTCATGATTTTTCAAAAAATAGCCGACCTACAAGCTCGTAGCGCGGCACTCGTTGCCGCGCTACGAGCTTGTAGATCTGCTATTTTTCAATAGCTAAAGAATGTCATAATGCTTAAAACACCAAAAGGGGTCCCCGCCCAGAATGGGTTAAACTAATGAATGAAAGTCACTTCGGTTGACCCCGCTATGCAGTACTTATAGTTAAACAGACGAGAGTTAAACTGTGCCTTCTTTCTCAACCTATACAGTCATCAGCCTGAGTCACATCACCAACAGTAGCTCACACCGACGCATTGTGAGCTTGTAGATCTGCTATTTTTGGTCAATGAATAGAATAGGAATTGGTAGTGGTTAAACGCCAAGTATAAAGTAATTTTCAGTCCGTCCTATAATGGAAACGAATGTTCATACAGTACTGTACTGAGGTTTTTTTTTTTAAATAAATCAGTGCTATTGAACAAACTTTGGGCTCCATTTTCGTCACCGCTAAACCCCTTATCCCTAAACTTCTTTGAAAAACCTTTTTGAATAGTTCAAGTATAGGCAATCTACAATGACACGTTGTGAGCTTGTAGACTGCGCCATTTTAACTCTTCAAAAATGTTTTGCAAAATAGTAAAAAAGAAAAAAAAAGGCTAAGAAGTTTAGGGATAAGGGGTTTAGCGGTGACGAAAATGGAGCCCTATATAATGTCTGTGACTGTGTTGGTTAAAAAATCACACACGTGTGAACTGAGTGGTGCAATTCCCCCTCCCCCCCTCTCTCTCTCTCTCTCTCTCTCTCTCTCATTAGAGACACAGCACTACCCCTCTCTCTGTTTCTGGCGCCCCCTACTGGTATTAATAAGTCACATACTCGTGCTCATCCAGGTACACAAACGGGTACACACACGGGACATTGCTGGTTGTAGGAGTGGTTGTGCACTGCACTCAAAAACATTGAACAAATGAAAAAGCATTCACGAAAAACAAATCACAAGTAAATGTTTTATTTTATTTCAAATGAACATTTTGGAGCTATTATAGGTTGGTTTCTTCCAGACAGCAGAGATATACTTAACGTGTCATTCACATGACAAAAGGCGTGGTAAAAGTCACGATGTAATTCAGCAGGGCCAACATGCAGCCGCGTGTGGATGATTTGACGTTTTGTTTAGCGGGGGCTGACGTGAGCCAATGGTTATACAGTCACCCTGAGTGACGCCGAACAAGAAACAAAGTATAAACATATAGCAGAAAAAAACGGGGTGGTGGTGGTGGTGGTGGTGGTGGTGGGGTGGGGGTTAACTTCTCATGTAAACATGAGTCTGATAGACTACACACAGAGTTTTTGGGGGCAGAGGGGACGGAGGATGTTGGTGTGTGATTTGGTGTCTAGGTTTCGCCCCGACGGCAAAAGCAAACAGCCTGCTGGATAAAATGGTGACCGCATCACAACCGTTGAGTCGAGTGAGATAATGCTCCACTGGACTGGAGTCTGGACTGGCCGGCTCTCTCTCTCTCTCTCTCTCTCTCTCTCTCTCTCTCTCTCTCTCTCTCTCTCTGTGTGTGTGTGTGTGTGTGTGTGTGTGTGTGTGTGTGTGTGTGTGTGTGTGTGTGCGCGCGTGTGCGTGTGTGTGTGTGTGTGTGTTTCCTGCTAGGGAAAAAAGTGCCTCACTCCTCAAGTCCAGTCCTTGCATCACAGATAGTTTCACACACAACAGCTGGTGGAGTCTGCCTTCCACAAACCTGTCTCCATTCTGTGTGCATGCGTGTGTGTGTGAGTGCGTGCGTGTGTCCCGTATCCCTAGTGGTGGACTATAGTGTTGCTTTTGATGGCAAATTGTGGTCATCTGGAAGGTTTTATAGTTTTAGCCTGTAGTTTTACTCTACTACTACTTGAGAGGTGTTACTTAAGTACTTCTGGGATACTTACTGTATGAATTTCATTCCACGACACCTCTAGAAATGGGAAAACGACATTATGAGAGAGAGAGAGAGAGAGAAGGCGGAAAAGTTGTGAGTTGTCAGCTGCGAAGAAAGTTTCCCCAATTGATGACACTTCCAGGAAAATGTGTGAATTTGAGTGATGTCACATTTCTAGAATGTAGCTGGCCATGCCACCCAGAAAGACTATACAGGCTTGTCATTCAGCAGACCAGGATTCAACATTTTTCGCTTATTAGCCCATTTTGACCTGAGATCAGATTAAAGAAATATCTGTAAATCTTATATCCAAGCGACAGCAAAATAAAAAAATCAAAGTCTTGGACACGTCTTGAGAGGCAAAATCTCATCAAAATGGTGGTCCGTGGCAGGCTCAAAATGAGCCGAATAAATAATGGCCCTTTTGATGTGAAAAAAAGGGTTGGAAAAAAAAAAAAAACTTTATTGCTACTGACTGTAGCGTCGTGCTACAGTCGAGGGTCATGACAGCCAGCTGACCAAATAAAAGCCGAGGGAACAACGGCTGTACCACAGGGGGAAACACCAGTAAACATTCAGACAGACAGACAGACAGACAGACTGCAGCAGCGTGGGAGGACAGACACAGCACAGCTTTCAGAGTTATAGTGCAGAACCACAACAGTGGGACTTTGAGACGTTTTACATGCTGTTGTAATTGTGATTTCCTCTTAATGGCCCTGTGAATGTTTTCAGAACGGGTTAAAATAGTATTGTTGAGCAAAAAAGGGGGGGGGGGAATAAAAAGAAGAAAGCAGCTCAAAGTGCTCTTCTTGGCATTGTTTAAAGAAACCAGGGGGGTGGGGGGGGGGAGTTAACTTTGTTTGAAAATGACCTAATCTCCATCATTTTAAATGGATATTTCACCTAAAAAAAAAGAAGAAAAAAGGCGGCCTTCTATATCGTCTACACTCAGGCTTTTGTGAACAGCCAGGCAGTTTTTTTTTTTTTTAAGTTGGTCGATTCAGTATTTAGATATGTGATATTCATTTTTTATCAGACATGCCCCTATACAAAACCATTGTAACTTCAAACTCCCATTATAAAAAAATATATATATATATCAAATGGCTGTCCAGGGCGTAATAAGGCATATCAAAGTGGGGGTCCTTGAAATTAATGGAACCAAATGGACCCGGCCATAAAACGAATTCCAATTGATGAACTCAAGAGTCACAGACTCCACCACAAGAGTCACAGACTCCACAAGAGTCACAGACTCCACAAGAGTCACAGACTCCACAAGAGTCACAGACTCCACCACAAGAGTCACAGACTCCACAAGAGTCACAGACTCCACAAGAGTCACAGACCCCACAAGAGTCACAGACCCCACAAGAGTCACAGACTCCACAAGAGTCACAGACTCCACAAGAGTCACAGACCCCACAAGAGTCACAGACTCCACAAGTGTCACAGACTCCACAAGAGTCACAGACCCCACAAGAGTCACAGACCCCACAAGAGTCACAGACTCCACCACAAGAGTCACAGACTCCACAAGAGTCACAGACTCCACCACAAGAGTCACAGACTCCACAAGAGTCACAGACTCCACAAGAGTCACAGACTCCACAGAACCAGTGCATTATTAACCCCATAGAGACCGGCGGGAGAAACGAGTGTGTTTCGTTTCATATTATAGGAACTGGCCCTTTTTTCTTTTCTTTCGCGGCAGCGTGATAAACTGATCATTATTGGCTCGAGGGAGGCAGCTTGAAGAGCAAGCCGCAGTCATTTGCCAAACATTGTTAGTTACGTCTAAGACGTTTCTGGGAAATCCAGTTCCAAAAGGGGGAGAAAGCTCCAGAGAGTCCGCTTGGTCACTATTAATCTCCTCATAATCTCCTCATAATCGCTTCATGCTGCAGCGTCGTCCACCGTGTGCTGCAATAAGACAATGCCCAACACACTGCCGCCGCAAAAGAACAGAGCATAGAAGTTCTGGTGGTTCTCGAGTCTTTGGAATTACATTATTAGGCTACTTTAGAGCACCTTTTGTCATATTAAGGGCCCGATTCATACTCCTATTTTAGAGCCGAATAAAAGTCGGTTCGGCTCTGTAGAGCCTATACAATGTGACGTCATTTGAGGTTCGGGGGGGGGGGGGGCGGGGACCGTCCTAAAGTCGCTCTTCGGTGCTACTAAAAAAATCTGACGAGCCGAAATCATTTCGGCACTACAGCGCCGAAACAGTGGTAAAATAGGAGTATGAATCGGCCCTATAACGGTACATGCGTAAATATGTGAATGTTGCAGAGGTACAGAAAATACAGCACGTCACCAGGAATATTATAATACGATATACGGGAGAGAATAGTTACTTCCATAGGACAAGACAAAACAAATACTTGTATACTTGGCGTTTCACGCCAGCATTCCTATTCTGGGGGGGGGGGGGCATATACCAAAAATAGCCGCTCTATAAGCTCACAACTTATAGAGGGGTCTAAGTGCCGGTGACTAAGTTGGTGAATTCCAAATATTATCAACGTATGCGAAGGCACCCCTGGACTTGCGTCAAGCAGAGAGGAGTTGGCTCCCATTTTGACCGTTTCTTTTTGTTTGTTGGTATGACCCGGCCAGGGGATTGATTGATATAACAATCACACATCACATTCAAATAAAGCAACCATACAATAAGATGTGTATAAACAGAGCAGCAAAGAACAATACGGGACCGTACCTATTTTCCCTCAGCCCTATGTTCCCTCGGGTCCGCGTCAATATGCCGACGGTCCGATGGACAACCTACCTCAAACCCTCACCCTAACCCTAACCTCCCCCGGGGGCAGACACCTAAACCTAACCACCCACCCTCTCCCGACCCCCAGCGCACCTCGGACCAATGCTCCTTCTGAGGGAATTTAGGGCCGAGGGAACATAGGGCTGAGGGAACATAGGTATCACTCATTCTTGAGATGAGGGACAAAAGTGGAAAAAACATGTCCCACACATAAGAGCCTTATTTTATGTAATAAATAAATTAATTCATAAAAATAAAAGCACTTGCAAAGTTAAGTGTAATACAGTTGTGTATTATTATGCCCTTAATTTCATTATAATTGTTTTCATATTCCATCTGAATTAGTTAAAAGCAGGCCCTGTACCCAAAAAGGCCTGTATTTAGCCTGTCCCCAGCAAGTGGCCACAATTTCAAACTGCCAAAAAAGTGTCTAATACTGTCACAATCACATAAATATACATACTAAATTAAAGTAGATTGTCAACAACATAGCAAATAATATACACAGTTAATTTTAATTCATATTTTCTATTAAATATCTCATATCAAATGTTCGTCCCACGTCTCCGTCAACTCCGTCAGGTTTTTTTAAAAGTCTTAAATTAATCAGAAAATATTGTCGACAGATTTAGCCTGAAGACTCCTTTTCCAAGTCCCATTTATATTTGTTGCAACAGTGGAGTACCTGGTCTGACAAGCATTCAATTGTTTGATATTTTAAACAAACAATGTTGATAACAATGTGGTCACAGCTTTTACATGTCAACTCCGTCAGGACATTATTATGATCTTTGTTAAGAATTCAAAAATAATGTTTATTATTTTAGTTTAGGGGTTAGGTTTAGCTAACAAAATTAAGCAAAAACAAAATGGCTACATTGTACTAAAGAGGGTTAAGATGAAAACAAATGCCATTTTGTCAACTCCGTCAGACGTCAACTCCGTCAGATTTTGTGTCTGACGGAGTTGACGTGTATCTGACGGAGTTGACAAAAGTGTCCCTAAAACAATAAAATTATTGTTTTTGAATAATGGGCAGTATTCTAATTTGGCACACAGTTAGAGCATGCCTTAAGGAACATTTTTGGCTATGGGGCCATCACAGATTTGTCTCGTGGTGACCATGGCAGCCATATTACAAAAGAGCCGCCACCTGATGTTATTTTACAATAACTCAAGTTCTACACCACCTAGGATCTTGATTCTGGTGACTAAGACCTCATTTTCAAGGATGAGGGATACAGTGGTACAATTTAGACTTTCCCTGTGACCATGGCAGCCATTTTTCAAAATGGCCGCCACCTGCTGTTATTTTACAATAACTCAAATTCTACACCACCTAGGATCTTGATTCTGGTGACTAATCATACATTTTCAAGGATGTGGGGTACATTGGTAATATTTAGATTTGTCCTGTGACCATAGCAGCCATTTTTTTTTCAAAATGGCCGCCACCTGCTGTTATTTTACAATAACTCAAGTTTTAGACCACCTAGGATCTTGATTTTGGCGACTAATCATACATTTTAAAAGATGAGAAATACAGTGGTACTATTTAGATTTGTCCTGTGACCATGGCAGCCATTGTTTTTCAAAATGACCACCAACCTGCTGTTATTTTACCAATAACTCAAGTTTTAGACCACCAAGGATCTTGATTCTGGCGACTAATCATTACATTTTCAAGGATGATCTTTCTCTGGGAGAGGTAAGGGCTTATTTCAGGTGCAGGTTGAGTTTCTACTGACAGGACATTAAAAGGAGGTGGGCTTTCTGGCCTTTGACTTGCCCCTTTCAGGTACAGATGCACAGTTTGACTTCACTGGCCACTGCAGGGAACTGTGGGGGAGAAACTTTGGTCTCTTGACACCCCGATTAGGTTCAGGGTTTTTTTTGGTGGAGACTTGCCTTTCATGACATCTTTGCTGCAGCAGTTGATCTCCTTATTGCCAGTGGTGGCACACTCTGGGTCTCTGGGGCATTGTATCTTGGTGGCCTCCTGCCAGTGTTTCTCCATCCTTCTCCTGAGCTCTGTGTTCTGGGGCTCTGTTATAGTCAACTTACATTGTCTTGGCTGGAGATTGCTTTCCTGCAGGGTCCAGCCCAGTCTTGTGCAGATGGCTGCTGGCCCACCTGGAGGCCCCAACCTCACTTGTTCGGTTGGTGTGATTAGGTGGGGTGGTCTTCCCCAATCAGGATGAGGGGTTTGACCCTTTCAAACGGCAGTCTGGCCAAGTGTCTGTATTTAGTTGTGAGTTTAGATACAGGATACGATTGCTCACCCAGCCCCAGGTGACATGAGGTGAAGGCTCCTTTGATTTGGTAACATTGCTTTGGTTGACATGCTGGGGACACAGAGAAAGACACTGATGCCTTCAGTGTCTGCACATCCTGCCTGATGGTCCTGAAGCCAAATCTTCTGTCTTCAGTCTTTCGCTCACTGTTCACTGCTCACCTCACCGAATTTAGCCCAAGGAGTTTGACCCCTAGTTTGGCCATAGACCCCCTAGTTTGGCCATAGCCACTTGCCCAAATGTGCCGACATGTGCTGACCTCATCACATCTGTGATGATGGCTATGGCCGTTTTTAGCCAACGTAGTGTTTTTTGTGCAAAACTAATGCTTGGAATGGATCCAGAATCATGAAAAGCCCCTAGTTTGACATGCCACATGCTACTTAAAGCATAATGAAATTTAAAACATATAGCCTTATATTGTTTGTTGATGGTACCCAACTTTCAGCAGCTGTCAAACATGCCCCTAGGGTGGTCAAATAGAAACCAATGTGGGATATGTTAGTAGACACCTTTACAAACATTGGTGAAGAAAATTCTTGGTAAGAAATGTATTCACAGATTTTATATTATTCTGATAATATTCCCTGAGTAAATTGGTAAAATAATAGCAGGTCCACCATTTTTTTAAATGTCTACCATCCATGGTCACAGGATAAATCTAAATAGTACAACTGTATTCCTCACCCTTGAAAATGTATGATTAGTCACCAGAATCAAGATCCTAGGTGGTGTAGAACTTGAGTTATTGGGAAATAACAGAAAGTTGGCGGCCATTTTGAAAAATGTCTACCATGGTCACAGGACAAATCTAAATAGTACCAATGTATCCCACATCCTTGAAAATGTATGATTAGTCACCAGAATCAAGATCCTAGGTGGTGTAGAACTTGAGTTATTGGGAAATAACAGAAAGTTGGCGGCCATTTTGAAAAATGGCTGCCATGTTCACAGGGCAAATCTAAATAGTACCACTGTATTCCTCATCCTTGAAAATGTGGGATTAGTCACCAGAATCAAGATCCTAGGTGGTCTAGAACCTAAATCAGTTAAACTTGTCAACTCCGTCAGATGTTCGTCAACTCCGTCAGACGTTCGTCCCGTGATGTTTTTGTTAATTTCCAAAGAAATAGAAAATTTGCTGTCAAATCTTTTGTGCTTATGTATTGAAACACCAACTGAAATGATACGTAATGATGATTTTTTTTTTTTTTTACATGGTTTTCATGTTATAATATTGAAAATAAAGGTTGAAATGAAGGTTTTGAGAAATTGGATATTTCATAATAGTGTGATATTGGAACAAAATAATATTAAAAGATTTGTATTACTTAACTTGATTACTGAAAGCCATTATAAGATAACTGAGGACTTTATATTATTGTTGAAATGATAAAATTCAATTAAAAGGGATTTTAGTGTGTCTGACGGAGTTGACATGAATCAGGTATTAAGTGCATAAATGTCCCATTTTAGAAAGAAATGTTATGCGAAAAACCTGTTCCTTCTCAAGATTGGTAGTTGAGACCTGTGTCTACAAATACATCTATTTGATTTGAATGTATCTTAAAAAAAAAAAAAATCCAGTTTGAAAAAAGTTTTGTCCCTTATCTCAAGAATGGGTGAGGTATGACCCCAACAATACATGGAAATCGACAACACACGTAGAAATAAACACTATTACAAACCAAAATGTTTGGGATACAAAATGGTATAAGCATTATGTGTGTGTCCCAATGTTTGGGGGACCCTGTGTTTACTGTGGCACTGCACTGAGCTGTCGCAATAACTACGTGGTTTCTCGCTGACTCTCGACATGCCGTTTGATTGATCGATCTGCAGCTAATTCGTTTTTCACGTGAACCTCTTGCCCTCGAGGGAACATTTTTTGATGGCTTCATAAATCAAAGTGTCAATTTTTGGCAAACGGGGTTGTTGGTTGTATTCTGTTTGTTTCTGTTTATTTTCACATTTCCCCACTAGTTGTATAGGCCAGCACCTCCTATTTCGATCTGGACTCATCCAGTCATTTGATATATTTCTGATGACTGAAGTTAATCATTTTAATCTCTTTAATTTATCCTCTTTGTAATCTAATTTAAATATCATATTGGAAAAAAAAACGGACTTCCACCCACATACTTGAATGACTTATTTATAGTCAGGATTAGGAACCGAAATGTCCTTTTTTTACTGGCCTGTGACTCTGAGAGAGTGAACCGGATCCATCCGGTTTTATTTGTACACAGTTAAATTAACACATGACGGTCCTTGAAATGAACCACTTAGTAAACACATTTCGGCCAAACCGAGGTGGCAAGGCGGTGTGGAGCTGGTAGACTAGATCGGTGAGGAGATTCGGTGTGAGGGGAAAGAAAGGCAACAAAGTATAATAGGGTTTAACCCATTCTGACCTGAGATCAGATTCATACGAGGTTTCCACTGGACACACACTGGTCTGATTAACCCATTCTGACCTGAGATCAGATTCGTACGAGGTTTCCACTGGACACACATAGACCAACGGTTAAAATACCTTCCCAAAATAGAACGCTTGGACAGTCAGTTACATCGACGTCACTGTTTCACCCCGCATCGCCTTGCTTTTCTTTGCTTGTTCCTCTGCGTGCGTGCGTGCGTGAGTGCGTGCGTGTGCACACGTCCGTCACGACACATTGTATAAGCTTGTAGTTTGTCTTTTTTCACTACTTTTACCAGACAGATGAAGTACTAAGCAGTAAAGGCATTAAATGACCACAAAAGCATAAAATGTTGACATTTTAGAGATACTGTTAAAGGTTTCTGCCTGACAGCGGACACATTGAAAAGTTTAATTGTGATGTTGACAGAATCAAACTTTATTATCGCACTACAAGTAACACGGGCGAAATCATTAGTTGTGCAGGCCCATTGATGCAGTTAAAAGATACTGTAGATAGAGAATTAGAGCATAGGAGTCAAAAGTGCACACGGAAGTGGCTAATAATGTGCATAATTAATAACGAGTCATGACATGTCTGTAAAGGAGAGTCCATTTAAAACCCGAGATCAGTTAAAGGAGAATTCCATACTAAAAGGCTTTCTTATACCTTTCTTTGTAGTTGTTACGTCCCCATCAAAGAGGTCCAGGTGTTATTTTGTGCAAAAGCTCCTTATTGGCTATTTCCCCTACCATATAAGCCTTAAATGAATTGCATTGAATTTAATGGGATGTTGTGCTAATTTGCTTATTTCCATCGAAATAAGTAGTAAAGTGTGCCGCTTGGGTTATTATTTACATTATGAAGAGAGGATAATATACAAAGAAATTATAATTTTGAGCTATGGCAGGGAGTGGCAGGGATTTCCTCCCTTTTATTGCATGTGAGTGAGAACACTAAAAGTGTCCATGAGTCGGGTGGTATATTTGCTCCTATGATACTCCTGTATAGGGTTTGCCGTTTGAACTACACACAGAGCGCGGGGGGGTTAAATGTCACTGAAAGTGCTCGGCTGACCGGGGGGTGTTGTTGTGTGTTCCTATATACAGGGCGGTTGGATGTGGTCAACCAGACGTCCTTCGTGGAGGTGTCCGTCCTCACCACGTCGGCTCCTCTGCCCACCACCCTGTCCACCACCTCCCTGTCTCCCCTGGATCCCACCTCCCCCACCACCACCGCCGCCGCCGCCAGCTCCGCTCATGACGAGCATGAGGAGGAGGAGGAGCCGTCCATGACGTCCATGTTCTCCACCAGCATGGCTCCGCCCCGCCCCACGCCCCCCGGGGGGGAGGAGGAGGAGCTAGAGGAGGTGAGCGCCGCGGCTTACACCACGCCCTCTACGAGGCGCCACATCATCGCCACCGCCGCCGCCACGGCCTCCACCGCCGCCGCAGCCGCGCACGGCACCGCCGACTTTGACATCGGCGACTTCGCTCGCGGGAACGGAGCCGCCACGGAGCCGGAGGCGGCAGAGCGCGGCGACACGTTCCTGACCGGAAGTACCGCGGAACAAGGTTAGAATTATTTTTCAATTTCCGTTTGTTTTTTCTATATATATATATATATTTTTTTTTTAAAGTGGATTTGCTCTTTTTTACCTTTTTTTAAATTAGTTTTAGTGTTTGTTTCAATGTTTCTTATTTGTTTAATAATATGGGGTATAGCCGGGTGATATGTAATAAATCTCAATCTGCGAGGTCACGTTGTGCGCCTGTGAACTTGTAGACCGGCTATACTCAATAACAGGCAAGCTGCGCAGGGCTTAACCCATTCTGACCTGAGATCAGATTCATACGAGGTTTCCACTGGACAACACACTGGTCTGATGAACCCATTCTGACCTGAGATCAGATTCTAAAAAATGTCAGTCGTTCTTCGATTTTTCAAAAAATAGCAGACCTACAAGCTCGTAGCGCGCCACTCGGTGGCATGCTATGAGCTTGTAGATCTGCTATTTTTCAATAGCTAAAGCATAACATGATGCCAACACCAAAATGGGTTCCCGTTCAGAATGGGTTAAATCTGACGCAGCTGTAAATGACTCGCGTGTCTGAAATGTCGACCTATAGACCTACAGCCAAGGACATTTCCTCCGTGATTTCATTGATTTCGTAAAACGAAACACACAAAAGTGTTTCAGTCAAAAGCCTTGCTCGTCGTATATAGCGCTTCTTTCACTTATACAGTGACAAAAAAAAGAAAAACTAAGTATTTTAACTATAATAACTTGACCCCCCGCCAGAGTCCCTGCCGCCGCCCGCCTTGCCGTCTGAGGACCCGGAGGAGGAGGAGGACGAGGAGGAGGACGAGGACCACTCAGTGATCCAGGTGGGCACCGTCCCGCCTCACATCGCCATCACCATGGACGCCTCGCCGGGGACCGATCCCGCCGACCGATCCGCCCTGGGAAAGACGGAGGAGACCATCGTGGAGCCAGGCATCACCACGGTATGTATATATATAGGCACTGTTGTTGTTACCGTGTGAAAGAAATTATAGGCTCTAAAGGGAGTCTACCAAAGCGACCTCAAGCCTAAAACGGCTGGTCCGGTGCTTCACAGGTGCAGGGACATCAAAGGATGTCTTCATCAGAGTCAAAAACTCTGATGAAGACCGCAAGGTCCAAACGTTAGTTGTTTTGTATACTCAGCACCTTAACACATTCTGTACAAAACACGTCTGGAAACGTCATAAGGATCAGAAACGAGTAATACCTTAGACGTCTGTGGACGTCCTAGCGACGTCCAAACGACGCGGGGCGAGATAATAATATTCAGAATTATTCCTATTTTTTTTTTTGGCATTTCGCTTTTCGCTTGCCGTATGCTAACGCTCTGTGCAAATATTAGCTTGTCATTGACTCCCATGTTAGCGTGGCGGAAAGAATGACTCGTATCTCCTGATCCAGGGCGCTCTCCGTGGTGATGAATGGATCGATATGCTGGCGCTGCATTTCTGCTCCTCATCCGTCTCTCCCGCAAAATATGAACGCTTTTTGGAGTTTATATAAATATATTAAGATGATCGGGGATTATGAGCTCACTTTGTCAAGTCAATTTTTTTAAGAAAGTATTTCCGGTTCATGGCTTTCAGAGTAAAAGCGATCAGACTACTCTGGCACTATAAGGGCCTTTATTTTGATGCACGTTGGCGTACTCAATGTGTTAATAAAAGGCTCTAAATGTCCGTGTTGCTCCAGTCTCCTCTCCTTTTGCAAATTATAGGCTCTATTGCACAGCCTCCATGGGCCTCTTCCTTTGTACAGGTGTAGCCGATACTAATGAAGTCTCTGTGTGATTAAAAATCACACCCGTGTGAAGCGAGTGGTGCAACTCCTCTCATATTAGCAGTCAACAGTGCAGCACTGTCTCTCTCTGTCTGTTTCTGGAAAACAGCGCCCCCTACTGGTACCAAGGTTATAATAGTTTTTTTCTTTTTCATTTCATAGTTTAGTTTTAGTTATTTTTGATTTTTTTTTCTTCTAATTCAGTTAGTTTTAGTTAGTTTTTAGAGCGGGGTTGTTAGTTTTTATTTTGGTTGAAATGCTTAGTTTTAGTATTTTTTTTTTCGTACTTTGGTTTATTTGTGGGTTAGGGTTAGCGTGGCTACATGCTGCCGTGCGGTGCTGAAAAACCGCCGTAAAACTTGTTGGAGAAATGAGGAAACGAATCTAATGAATTCAAAAGGATTATATTATAAATATCCGAAAGGCATATAAAGATAAAAAAACTAAAACTATAAGGGTATTTTGTCTATAATTTCAGTTCGTTTTGAGGACACACAATGCAGTTTCAGTTTTTGAGTTTTAATTAGTTTCAGTTAACTAAACTTTTTTTAAATTATAGTTTTCGTTTTTTAGTTAGTTTTAGTTAACTATTATAACCTTGACTGGTACTCATTATATGATGCTCATTAATGAACACATGGGTGGACACGGGAACACGGACATTGCTGTTCCTTGGAGTGGTTGCACCACTCTAAAAGGTCCCCTGTCTGCAGGGCCATGTGGTCCATTTGGTTCCATCTGTGCACTTTCATATTTTTTTAATATGGCTGCTGTGCATATAGGGCCCATTACAGTTTTTTTTTTTCCTTTTTTTTTTCTGAATTGTCTCCTATATGGTCACCATTCATGTAACATTGTGGATATAGTGCATTTATATTGATTATTGGTAGTGTAACCAATTGATTATTGGTCACTTTTTTGTATATTATTGAAGTTATTTGTCATATGGTTATCCGCCCTGTGCAGCTTTATGCTTACAACGTCTAAAAAGGGCAAACAAGAAATGCAAGAAATGTATTCCCCAACGCCAGGAAGACCGCAGTTAAATCATTCAAAGCAAATGATGTGTTTCGCCCCATAATTAATCACGAACAAACAAACATGTTCATGTCGGTGACACACAGCCTACCGAAGAGACCCCGACAGCGTCCACCACTGAGGAGAAGGAGGAGGAGGAGACGATGTTCCCGACGTTCCCGACTCCGCTTCCTGACCTTCAGTCGACGACGACGGAAGACTATTACGATGACGTGGACCCGCTGGACTCGCACGTGTACGCGCTGCCGGACCCGGACGCTTTCCCGGAGCCTCATGACGCCACAGCCGCCACCGAAGACGCCACCACAGCCGCCACCGAAGACGCGACCACAGGAGTGACGTCGTCTCCTCCGACGCCTGAGGCCCAGGGCGGGGGCGTCGTCCACCACACGCCGGCGCTCGTGTACAAGGAGGACGCCAGCCGTGCCACGCCTGCGCCTGACACACCTGTGACAGGTATACACTAATAGGCTGAGACATAACCTTATTAAACAACATAACAAATTAAATTTGCAAGCTGTAGTGTATACTGCACTGGCCTCTGTCCTACTGCCCTACTGCCACCTACTGTCTGTTTATTATATTACACAGTGGGTGAAAAGAAAACACCCCTTAAGACTAAACCACACCCATCAGAGGTGTGACTTCCATAGGTACCCAGGTACTTTTAAATACCTAGAGGTAACTATGGGTACTGGGCCGGCGAAAAGGAAAGGAACCCCACTGTATATATGATATTATTTCGTTATCGTGTTGGGTTTCACCCCGACTTAATTTGATTCGATTTCACGGATTTTTGTCAAGTCCCTGGCTGCACCCCTCTTCCGTATAGCCATTGGTTTGCTCTTAATCCAGAGCGACTTACATTAAGCAATTAAAAAAAAAAAGAAAAAAAGCATGGTATACATCACATGATATGAACGTAGCAGTGGGGTATCTGGGCTGTATTTTGCGTGTCTTAAGTACCAGGTCTTATTACCTAACTTGAGTAAACTAAAGACCTGGAGGCGTGATCAATGGCTCTTTGGCCACTCAGAATAGCCAAATGGCATTGATCACGCCTCCGGGTCTTTAGTTTACTCAAGTTAGGGAATAAGACCTGGTACTTAAGACACGCAAAATACAGCCCTAAATCTCATGAAACTATATGTATAAACTATACATACTATATACTATATTATAGTAGTTGCCCAGGCCCGGACAAGAATCCACTCTCCTCTTGACCGTTAATGTTTTCAATTCTTATTGCAACGTCGGCTCAGTGAAAAGGAGCGCACCTCCCGAGTGCAGAATAGTGACTGGACATAATAATGTGCACGCCCCTCCCATGTGTACTAAAAAATCTGCATTAAACAAACCGCCGCTATGTGTGGATATATATAAGGAGCCTGCTGGTTGGTCGGTCGGTCGGTCATGGTCATGTGACCAGTCCAGAAAAGGCCTGACAATGTGTGAACGAAAACGACAACAAAGACAATTGATATTATCGCCACGCTATCCGCTCTAACGACGCGTTTGGCAAAAAAGAAAATACAAAACATTGTGATATTTCATGTCGTCTGTTATCCACCACCCCAGCCTCCACCACCACCCCAGCCTCCACCGACGGCGAGACCTCCGGGGAGCTGGAGGACGTGACATCACCGGCGCCTACCTCTGTAGCCCCCGAGGGCCCCAGCTCTTCTCTCGCCGCCGCCGTCCGAGTCATCCTTGTCCAAGTTGACGCGCAGAAGCACAACGGATCTGGTAAGTGTCATTTTTAACCCATTCTGACCTGAGATCAGATTCTAAAACATTGTCTTCTATACATCCCGACAGTTCTCTGAAAAGGCTATGTTTCTATGTGTCTTCGACCTTTCAAAAAATAGCAGACCTATACAAGCTCGTATAGCGCGCAACTCGGTGGCGCGCTGTGAGCTTGTAGATCTGCTAATTTTTTGAAATAGCTAAAGCATAACATAATGCTAACACCAAAAGGTGGTTTCCCGACAAAAATGAGGTAAGGGGGAGTGTGGCAGAGGGTGCACTTCTTTGCCTGCGTGTGACAGTGACAATAATTCACTATAGTCTGTATGTTTCGCCGTATAGAGCAGAGGCCGCTATCCAGGGTGCTGAACTGCATGGTTCTGTGCCTGTGAGGATGTATTCATTGTATGCATAGTGTACAGAGCTGCACGGGAGCGAGTCCAGTTACAATTGCACCAGTTTGCACACAGCTCAAAAAGTAGCTGCAGGTCCCTGTTCCTCATGACACACAAGTGTCTCTGTCTCCCCCCCCCCCACCCTTTTGGTGTTAGCGTTATGCTATGCTTTAGCTATTGAAAAATAGCAGATCTACAAGCTCATAGCGCGCCACCGAGTGGCGCGCTACGAGCTTGCTATTTTTGAAAAATCTTAAAAACGTGGCTTTGAATATAGATTCTTTCAAAGTGAATGTCTTTAACTCAAGTCTAAATGGGTTAAAGGCAACACGTCACACCAATGCAACTCCATTGCCGTGCCTTTGGGATTAATGGTTTTGGCGAGGAGTTGCATCGGTGTGGTTTGGGCTTTAAGACAGACAGAGTAAGATAAAGAGGGTAATTCTACAGTGCCAGAAAATGTTTAATAACTAAGAATTCTCAATAAAAGGCAGCTGCAAACAGAGAGTTCTTTTCAGGACCTGAGAGTCGTGTAGCTCAGACATGAGCTGGGTACAATCACAGCTGTGGGATTGTTTTGTTGTGTATAAGCCTTCTGACGGCCTTGACCGTGCGAGTTTCCCTTTTAAAGAGCTTTTAAGGCTTCTCGCCGTTCCACGTTTCTCCGAGTGTAAATCAAAGGAAGGATGAACGTGTGATTCAGCCCCTCTGCTCCCGAGCTCCCATTGTTGTGTCGTCAGCCACGGTAAACGCTTCCAGAATGGAGGCTGAGTCATCGCTTCGTTTTCCATCCGGTCGCTCCGCAATGGGTCTTCTTCACAGCTCCCTCATGCTCATGTGTATCTTGTGGCAGACAGACAGACAGACAGACAGACAGACAGACAGACAGACACGACACGACACGAGACAGACAAGACAAGACAAGACAAGACAAGTGCAGACCTGGGGCCGGATTACCACTTATGCCTAAACATTTTGGGGAAATGATTGTGAAAATAGCCGAGCTTATAGATTTCCGCGGCTTTGGCAATTCAACAGAGGGAGTTAGAAGAAATGTATAGAGGGACATGAATAGGAGGGGGTAAACAACAAGCTAAGGTTTTGGCAGCAGTCCGGCAGTGGCTTAACTGGATTAGCAGGTGTTCTGGTTGACATGATGACATAATGACATAATAACACAACATTAATCATAACCCAGCAGACCAGAGCCCAGGCTCTCTGCCAATGACTGACCAGTCCTGTTCACCTCTTCCAGGTGGCTTTAACTGTTTTAACGGCTGACAGGTCAACAGAGGCGTGAGCAAGAGTCACCGTTAGACGAGCCAGTGGTTCTCAAACTCCTTTCTGTTCACCCAAGGGGGGGGGGGGGGGGGGGGGGGGGGGCGTCTTTTTTGGGGGGGTCCCAGCAGGGGATGTCAATAGGCTTTATGTAACAGCAGCCATATTGGAAAGAATTATATCACAGGTCTTGCACAGTGGCTCTCAGACTTTTATGTTTCTGTTTAAGAGGACCCCCATAACTGAAAGTGTACAAGTGTACACACACACACACACACACACACACACACACTCTCAGATTTATACACCTTCTTCTTGGAACCCCCTCAAGGAAACCATGTGCATTATCAGCACCCTGACTTTGTTTGTTTGGACAGAATGGACACACACTCACGCACACGTTGGTTGGTTGGTTGGTTCAGGGTGTTTTGGCAGAGGTGTGTAGGAGCTTCAGGGTTGGGCTCAGTATCTTCGAACCAATCCATATATAGGACTTGTCTTTCATATCGGGGCGGTGACACGATCTGCTATATATAGCTGGCTGAGCAGTGATCGGCCGACCGGTGTTGAGGGCTGAGCAGCGATTGGCCCACTGCCGCAAAGAGGGGCGGGCCAGTACGCAGGTGATGCAGGAATGGACCTGGGGGCCAACAGCATGCTGCACAACAGTTGGGTCGGGCAGGCTGCCAAGAACACACTTTATTTACGTGAGTGTGTGTGTGTGTGTGCGTGCGTGTGAATGTGAATGTGTGTTTTCATGACCAAAACCCCCCCCCCAATAATCCTCTGTGTGTAATAATACCTGCCTCTGCCATGTTGCATTGTGAGTTTTGTCGGTGTGTCTGCGTGCGTGCGTGCGTGCGTGCGTGCATTCACTTTGTGCATTCAAACTCGCTATATGCTTGTGCACGCCGATGTGTGCGCCTGCAGGCAGAGTCCAGCGGCACGCTGGCAGCAGTGTGTGTGTGTGTGTGTATACCTACGGGCCCATGCAGTGCCCCAGACGCCTGATGTGCTTAGCAGACTGGTACATGTGACATCACCGCTAATACAGAGGTGAGGTCATAGGACAGGACAGCGGGGGCGCTGGCCAGCCTCACAGCAGCACACAGCCATGATGTCACCGCCATGATGTCAACGCCGTGTGAGCGACCGGGACTGGGAAAAATACCGTGTCACCGTGTCACCGTGTCACCGTGTCAGCATTTTGACCTGAGATCAGATTTAAAAAAAGAAAAATCTTAAATCCTGACAGTTTAAAAAAAATATAGCAGACCTATACAAGCTCGT
>NC_137867.1:8327616-8370116 GCF_963924005.1 Protomyctophum bolini | reverse complement strand
CTCCTCCCCCGCACCACACACACACACACCCAAAGAAACCGTTTGCAAAAAAATATACATTTGGACTGGGATGAATAGTCATTCTGAATTGGGTTGTTTGATAAATACAAAATTGTCATTTATGTTGATTTTATTTTTGCCTTATACATTTTCTTAAAGGTAGGGTATATAAGTGATGTGTTTTTGGGTTGAAACAAAAAAGAAAATTGTTAAAATCTTACTATAGCTCTATGGTTTATCATTGCTGTAGAGAGTGAGAGAACGGTCTCTTTAACCCATTTTGGACTGAGGCCAATTCTAAAAACGCCTTCTAAATAACGACCTATACGTTTCAATCATATAGCAGCAAATATCAATTTATTTTTAATCTTTTGAATGCGGTACAGTATGTCATACTGTACTGGATACTGAAGTCCAAAGAGGGGTTCCATAATGGGTTAATAAACATACATGCATTGAATTGAAATAATTGACGAGTAGCCATTTATCGGCCATTTGTCATCACTTCCACATTTACCCATTCTATCTCCTGATTGGATACAATTGGTATCCCCGACCTGAACATGCATTCTCTGTTTGTTAAAGAGCGGGAGAGACAAGAAGACCCCTGCTGCTAAATAAACGCTAGTGCTATTTAACCCACTCTGACCGGGAACCCATTTTGGTGTTAAGCATCATGTCGTGCTTTAGCTATTGAAAAACAGAAGATCTACAAGCTCATAGCGCGCCACCGAGTGGCGCGCTATGAGCTTGTAGGTCTGCTATTTTTGAAAAATCGAAGAACGACTGACATTTTTTAGAATCTGATATCAGGTCAGAATGGGTTGATCAGACCAGTGTGTGTCCAGTGGAAACCTCGTATGAATCTGATCTCAGGTCAGAATGGGTTAACACTTACTTTAACAAAACAATAACACTTAGCCTACCGTTTAATAGCGAGCATAGCTGATCTATACAAGCTCAAATATGCTGCTGAGCCGTGTCGATTTTGACAGCAAATTTTGATTTAGTTTTAGTCGTATAGTCTTGTGAATTAACTTCTGAAATGTATATATATATATTTTTTTTTCCCCCCCTTAGTTTTAGTCTAGTTTTAGTCGACTAAATATGCGTAGATTAGTAGATTAGTAGTAGATTTTTGTCGCTTTGTCAATTTTGACGGGCCATGGTGGCTTCGCACTCCTAATGCCTGATGTCACACTTTGTTTCATGGTGACAATAGCAGACTGTCTTTAGGCTCGACTACAGGTCTGGTGTGTGTGTGTGTGTGTGTGTGCGTGGGTGTGCGTGGGTGTGAGCGTGCGTGCGTGTGTGTGTGTGTGTGTGTGTGTGTGTGTGTGTGTGCGTGTCATGCCTGCACAGAGTAATATGCAGTGTCACAGGAGGGTCAACGGTCAACCGCAGTGCAGGTCTCATCCAGTTGTCGTTGTTTTTTGCAACAAGCCGCCTCTGGAACGCTGAGCGCTGTTCCAGAGGCTGTGGGGGGGGGGGGGGGGGGGACGACGACAACGACACTACAATTCCCGAATTCACAAATCTAATAAGTTGTTTTTTGTGCTGAGAGACGGCTCCCCGCCTGTCCCGTGGCAATGAGTGATCTCTGCGGTTTCTCTCCTTCGGCAGCCAGAGAGAGAGAGAAACTTCCTCAAAGGATTGTTGGCGTCGACGCAACAAAACACTCTTTGTGTGTTTGGTGTTGGAATCCGAAATGTTACAACGAGTCGCGTTGACTCTGGGATAATATTTTGTTTTCGGATTAATTTGGGAAATAACTCATGGACGGATTTGTGGCTTGGGATTGTGTTCAGATAAGCAGAGAAAGCCAAGACCTTTTTTTTTACATGTACTGGGGTCAGGCGTAGTTTTTTTTTTTAATTGCGTGACTCTTTGCTGAACAGGTTTGTGTTTATTGCTGGGTTGTAAAATAGTCTTACCATGAGTTAAATTCTATTCAACTAGTAGGTGTTTTCATTTGCTGACAAGAATATAGACTCAAGATACCCAAGGTGGATCGCCGGGTATCCGGGCATTTCATATAAACAACGCTTAGCTCCTTAGCTGCAGCTTGCCCAGTTTGGACTCCAAGTCAAATTGAGGCTGTTCACTGTCACTGTCCGAATGAGTGCTGAAATCTTACCAAGAAACAATTAGCACTTAACCCTTATCAAACACATGGATGTCATTATGTTTCTGGATAAGGTTTCATTAGTTTTAATGTGAAAAACGGATTCAGGCTTGATACTGTGGATCTGAAACTTCTTTCTTTCTTTCTCTCTGTCAGTCCACAGTTCAGTTCAGGACGTGCACGCATAAACTCTGTTTCATGTTGACTTTGATTATTTCCATTATATCGTCGCTGTCGAGCAGAAACCTTGTATCTCCGTATATTTAAACGTTTCATTAAGTTAATAGCGCTACTTTGACGTACAGCAGTGTTGCGCAAAAAGGCCTATATAATCTACAAGCTCACAGCGCCCCGGCGCGATATGTTTTAAACCGAAAGTGATTAAAGGTCTGTCTTCAGGTTTCTAAAGGTTCGTGGTTGTCATTTATTGCCATATACCTTGTATACAGGTAAATGAGCCATACCTTGTATACAGGTAAACGAGAGTAAAACATCATTTGGTTGGACGGTTTCCAGCGATGATATTTTGAACAACAGCGTCACATCTCATCATTTCCTCTCCCCCCTCCCTTTTTCTCCTCTTTCCCTCTTCAGTTGACGACGTTCTGAAGTTCCTGGGAGCCGACGGCGGTTCTCTGTCCCCAGCGGCGGTCCCCGTGGTGCCCGGCGAACCCACCACCCCCTCTGTGGCGGACGGCGGCCACGGAGGTCCCGAACTCGTCTCCCCGTCGTCGTCGTCGTCCGTCACCCTGAGCTTTGTCAACGGCAGACGGGAGATCACGCTGGAGCCCAGCCCGGGCGAGAAGGAAGCCAGAGGCGACCGCCAGTTTGTGACCAACGTGACGGCGGCGCTCATGGGGACCAGCGACGAGACGACCGCCGTGTTGGACTACAGCTGGACTCCTTCCTCCCTCGACGACTCGACGGAGGACTCCCTCGACGCGGGGCCCTCCTTGCGGGGCGTTTCGGACGACGACGTCGACGACGTCAACACGTATCTGCCGGTCGTGGAAGCGACGCCGCCTCGCACGCTCCCTCATGCCGAGCAGGGAGAGCAGCGGACCACGCAAAGAACAGAGTCAGTGGAAAGCACGCACAAAGAGGTCCCTGTGGTCCCGGAGGTCGTGGGTGACGTCACTGCATCGACTGCTTCTGCTCAAGGTTATTATAGCTTTTTTGCGTTTCATTTTTTACCCTCGTTGAATTTTTTTTTTCAATTTCAGTTTGGGTTTGATTTTTTTTATTTGCCTGTTTATTTAATTTATGTTTTTTTATAGTTTTTTTTTAATGTAATTCAGGTAGGTTCAACAAGTTCAGAATAATCGTGAAAATAGCCGATCCAAGGTCATACATCGTGAGCTTGCACATTGGCTTTTTTTCCACTATTTTTGAAGAATAACAAGAAACAAATTGACACAGCTGTGCACAGCTGAGAATACTGGAACTAAAACTAAGGACAAACATTTTCCACACACACACCTTGGAGTTTTTTTCCCACTGTGACTTCGACTTTTTCAAGCCTTGCTTTTATATCAGTTAACTAAATCCTTTTGCCCCTATTCTAGTTTTCATTATGCCACTATAGTTTAATTTAAATAATAATAACCATATTATGCTTCTCCTCCTCGTCCAGCTTCCACACCGACGCCGTCCACAATGGAGGCATCTGAACGAGCTCAGACCATCCATCCATCTGAGTCAGCAGGGACCGGTGAGGGCTCTGGGACTCGAGTGCCTGCCATGTTTACGAGCAGCCCCGCGACGTCCTCTCTGGGAACCGCCACGTCGCCCCCCAGCGTGAGCCTGGCGGACGAAACGGAACGGCACGCGACGGAGATTCCGGTGACGTCACAACAAGCAGGAGAAACGGCATCAGGCCGAGATGAAATGACAGTTCCTGCCGCCGCCGACGAGTCCGGACAGACCTCGCCCTCGCCCACTTCCACACGCGGGGAGGAGAGCCCCGGAGATGAGACGACGGCGGCCCCCGTTCTCTCCACGACTGAACCGACTGCCTCCTCTCCTTTACACAGCACTATTGATATGATAAAGACCTCTTTCAGAGAGTTTTTCACGCAATACGTCACCGGTGAACCAGCCACTAGTGTGTCAATAACCACTGAGTCACCTGGACAAAAGGAATCCCCCAGCCAGGAAACCGTGATTTCCCCCGCTGCTGCGAAGCCTACCGCAGCGTTGTCGCTCCATAGTACAGTTAGACCAGACGAGTCCGTTACATCCTCAGTTTCTGTCATGGACCGATCGGATTTGAGTGTGAGTGAGGCCACGCGGCCAACACGGCGCCCATCGCTGACTGCCGCACACACAGATGAGCCACACCTCACAGCGGGGCAACAGGAAGCCGGAGCAACGGTTAGTTCTACGGCTACCGTTACTGCCGCGCCTTCCGTCCACAGCACAGAGGAATCCACGGTAAAGTCACCTGAGGTGTGGACGGATGTGGACGGCGGATCAGGTGACCGAACCCCTGAAATGTTCACCATGTTGCCTACCTCCAGCGGTGCCACTAAACTTGAGGAAACATCCACCGCGGCGGTTCCACCGGGCGCTGTCACTTCAGCAGCAAGCCAGCAGATCGAGGAACTGTCCGGCAGTGCCGCTGTCCCTGGGGAAGCGGAGACGACACTACCACCGGCGTCACAGGAACCGACGGCTAGTTCCGTCTCCGATGTCACTGGTGTCACTACTACGTCTCAGCCCGCTTCTGCGGTCGAAGAGAGCTCCGGTCGCCAACCGACGAGTCCCGTCACGACTGGGATACCGTCCGCCACAGGATCCCTTATTTCCAGCACCACACTGCCAACATTATCACCTGAAACGTCAAAGACAGAAGGTACAGAGCAGACAGCCGAACCATTGAGTCCAAAAGAATTACCGGCGACGACGGTCACTGAAGTCAATGGAGACACAAGTTCTAATAAGACCTCTGATGAGCCCACGTCTGACGTGTCCACCAAAGAGACTTTGATCTCAACAACCTCCACATTGACCTCAGATAAACCTACAGCATCGCCTAAAACTACAAGTGGAGACATGGACCGAACCATGCCACACTTAAGTTCAACACAGCCAAGCACGGGTACTATCACCGATGGAACAGACACATCTCAAACAACCGCTGCATCAACTACCGTAGCCTCTTCCTTATTTAGTACTGAGAAATCAACAGCCGGGTCGGCAGAGACATCTGAGATCACACCCACCGAAAGGCCTTCAGTGACACCAATGCTGCCTGGAGACATGGAAAGTGCATTGACGAGTACCTCTACGTCTGTTCCTCCTCTATCTGACGGGACAGGGGCAAGTTCTCCCTCAGGTGACCGGACCTCTCAGGTGTTCAGTCAGGCCTCTGCTGTCCCCACCTCGTCTCCACTGGTCGGTACAGAGAAACCGGCAGTGACAACAACATCACCGGAAACAACCGGCGGTTCTTTGAAAACTGTCGCAGCAGCCTCTCCTCCGTACAGCACTGAAAAACCTACGTCACTGTCACCTGAGACATCTGACGTCACATCCACAGGAAAGTCCTCCGCGTCTCCCACTACTGACCGGACACAAATGAGTTCTGTTCTCACCTTTACAGATGATGAGGGTTCAGCATCCGAGCCGATGACTGATACTTCCAGTCAAACTTCTTCAGTCACAGCGTCGTCTCTGTTCAGCACTGAGAAACCGACAGCGCTGTCGCCTGAAGCGGCACAAACTCTTCTGACGGGACAAACACTGACGCCTTCCCACTCAGAAGGACCGTCCATTTCCACTGTCGCTGATATAACAGGAGCGGGTTCAGTGACCACCTCTCCAAGTTCAGCTCCTGTGCCATCGTTTACTGATGCAGTGGACCCAGATGATATCATTATGACGGATAACTTCCAACTGGTCCAATCCGTTCCTTCCTCCAGTGCAACAACCACAGACGGAGACCAGGAGACCGATATGTTTACACTAGACAAACTACTTATAGTGTCCACGGCTTCCTCACTTTTCAGCACAGAGACACCAGCAGTGACCACAGCATCGGATGAAACCGGATCGACTGGGAGTCCAAAGATCGATGACACAACATCTTCTCTCTACACCACAGAGAAACCAAGAGATGAAACAGTAGGTCCCTCAACGTCTGCTGTTACTGTAGCTTCTTCGTTATACAGTACAGAGAAACCAACGGCTTCATTGACTGAAACATTGGACATCGCATCAACACAAACGCCTTCAATTACTCCGCAATCAAGCTCTGTTCACACTTCAGCAGAGGGAGGAAGGTCAGGTGACCAAACCACTGATGTGTCGGTTAAAGAGATAGCAACGGCCACTGCTTCATCTTGGATAAGCACAGACAAATCAACAGCAATGTCACCCGAGCCAGAGGAGAGTTCCATAACAAGTCAGACAGAAACGTCCTCTCCTGATAAGACAGCTCCAAGCTCTCTCCTCACTACTACAGATGAGCAGCCGTCTGAGGCGTTTAGAACGACCACTCCAGTCACAGCCGCATCTTCACTGTCCAGCACAGAAACACCAGTGATAACAACAACAACAACAACATCCCCCGAAACAACACGTGGCTCATTGAAAACGTCCTCAGCCCCTTCCCTGTACACCGAAATATCTGACGTCACGTCCACAGAAAGTCTCGCAGTTGAAGAGGGTTCAACTGGCCAGCCGACGGACGTGTTCTCTGACGTCCCGTCCGTGACTGCAACTTCAGTGAGCTCACTACACGCCACGCCATCTCTGCCACCCGGTGAAGACCAGACGGTGGGCACAGCCGCTCCGTTCTCTCCAGAGCACAGCGCGCTGGAGACAGCTCTGCCACTGGCCACCGTGACGCCACACTCGCAGTCGACAACAGATGCTGACATGACCCGGCAGACTCGAAGGCCATCTAGTGCAACAGCACCCATGGCGGTGTCAATAATTGATGAATCGATCTCCGCGTCCGCTGAAGACGAAAGATCATTCGGTCAAACGAGTGAAATGATCACAGAGGGATCCTCTAGCATGTCCACCATGGACCAAACGGTTGAAACCAGCAGCTCGTCGACTACAGTGATTGACAGCTCACAGCAAACTGCCACCGAGAGGACCACTTCAGGGTCCCTCAAGCCCTCCACCGTTCCCATCATTGATGAGACGGAGGCTGGATTTCTTACTGATAAGACGCCAGGCTTGTTCACTGCCACAGCCCCCACCGTGGCCGCCTCGTCTTTCAGCACAGAAAGAGGACAAACGGCAACATCACATGGCATCTGGACAACTGGCAGCCGGACATCTGAGGCTCCGTCTCTCTTCGATACTGAGAGACCCACACCAACTTCAGAAGACACAGTAAAGAGCTCTGCCACAGATAAGCCCTCAGGAGTGCCTGAAACAAGCTCAGTGTTCACACCAACAGATGAGGGTGGTTCCGGAGAGCCGGATGCTGATATAACCACGATAAAGCCTGGATCTTCAACAGTCACTGAAGATACTGTACCAGTGTCGTCTATCGTCGGTACAGAAAGAACTGTGGTGAAGCCTGATGAATCAACCACTCTTGAAAAGTGGTTGACAGCATCGACCACATACATCAAATCATTATTAACTGGTGAAGAGGGTTCGAGCAATCAGACCTCGGCAACCGTGTCTTCCCTATTCAGTACTGAGACACCAACACCAATGCCCCTTGATTCAGCAGAGAGCTCATCAATGACTCCTGAAACAGGGCCTTCTCCCACATCTACAGAGCAAGACACAGCCACTGTAACAACCACAGTTTCTTCAGAATCCAGCACAGAGAAACC
The DNA here is from genome assembly GCF_963924005.1 of Protomyctophum bolini. Taxonomy (NCBI): domain Eukaryota; kingdom Metazoa; phylum Chordata; class Actinopteri; order Myctophiformes; family Myctophidae; genus Protomyctophum; species Protomyctophum bolini. Next base: position 8,362,187 of record NC_137867.1, on the reverse strand, counting down.
GACAGAAGCGTCACCTGCCGCAACTGACGGCACATCTCGGACAGAGAAACCATCAGTTACTCCAACAGATGAGGAGAGTTCAGTAAAGGAGACTCACACTACTGCTCTGCCTGCGACTTCTGCTGTCACCTCTGGCTCTCAGAGTGCTGTAACTTCCATTGCTTCATCTCTCTTCAGCACTGAGGCCCCCAGCCATGCCATGACCAGCTCAGTGTCAAAAGAAATTCCCTCAGTAGCATCAGAAACAAGTCATGTGGTGATAGAGGTGATAGAGGGCAGTGCAGAGGACTCTATTTCAACATCCATGGACATGGAAGTGTCAGGCATCACACCTTCGGAAGTTGTAACACCGTCAGACGTTTCTGGAACCGAGGTACCAGCGGACCTCACCACCAAATCTCAAGAGCAAGTCTTTGTGGACACAGACGAAGCCGAGACTGTGGAGACAGAAAGCACATCTCATATCACAAATGTTGAATCTTCGACCCAACACCCCTCACATCTATCCACAGAGAAATCCCCATCATCCACCCAATATCCAGTCTCAATGGTTACAGGGGCGACTTCTGTGTCTACGGTAGAAGGTGGAGATTTATCAGAAACAGAAAGCTCTGGAGATGGGACTGCAGTGTCCTCTCTCTACAGCACTGAGAAACCAACAGGAACTCAGGCCTCTGTCCTCAGCACCATCTCTCCAAGTATCTCAGTACCCATTCTGCAAGATGAGGAGCTGATAGACTATGACACAAAAACTATATTGATAGAATCCAGTCCTACTTTCACAAGAGCAACTGTAAAGCCAGCTGAGTCAACAACTCTCCAGGCAGTTTACACCTCTTACATACAATCATTATTTACTGAAGAAGAAGGTTCTGGCACTGTGACCCCGGACGTGTCCACTAAAGCTGCTTTCAGTCCATCAGCAACTGTGTCTTCCCTGTTCAGTACAGAGAAACCAACAGCAATGCCACTTCATCCAGCTCAAAGCATTGTGACAGAGAAAACATCAATTACTCCTGAAATCGGATCCTCTCCCACATCTACAGTTCAGCATCCACAAGACCAGACACAAGATGTGTTCACTAAAGAGACAGTAACTGTAACAACCACCGTTTTCTCAGCATTCAGCACAGAGAAACCACTGACAACAACATCACCACTTGAAGCCCATTCATCAACATCTGCCTTCAGTGGTGGTTCATCTCTTTACAGCACAGAGAAACCGACAGAAGCGTCACCTGCCGCAACAGAGACTGACGGCACATCTCGGACAGAGAAACCATCAGTTACTCCAACAGATGAGGAGAGTTCAGTAAAAGAGACTCACACTTCTGCTCTGCCTGCGGCTTCTGCCGTCACCTCTGGCTCTCAGAGTGCTGTAACTTTCATTGCTTCATCTCTCTTCAGCACTGAGGCCCCCAGCCATGCCATGACCAGCTCAGTGTCAAAAGAAATTCCCTCAGTAGCATCAGAAACAATTCATGTGGTGATAGAGGTGATAGAGGGCAGTGCAGAGGACTCTATTTCAACATCCATGGACATGGAAGTGTCAGGCATCACACCTTCTGAAGTTGTAACACCGTCAGACGTTTCTGGAACCGAGGTACCAGCGGACCTCACCACCAAATCTCAAGAGCAAGTCGTTGTGGCCACAGACGAAGCCGAGACTGTGGAGACAGAAAGCACATCTCATATCACAAATGTTGAATCTTCGACCCAACACCCCTCACATCTATCCACAGAGAAATCCCCATCATCCACCCAATATCCAGTCTCAATGGTTACAGGGGCGACTTCTGTGTCTACGGTAGAAGGTGGAGATTTATCAGAAACAGAAAGCTCTGGAGATGGGACTGCAGTGTCCTCTCTCTACAGCACTGAGAAACCAACAGGAACTCAGGCCTCTGTCCTCAGCACCATCTCTCCAAGTATCTCAGTACCCATTCTGCAAGATGAGGAGCTGATAGACTATGACACAAAAACTATATTGATAGAATCCAGTCCTACTTTCACAAGAGCAACTGTAAAGCCAGCTGAGTCAACAACTCTCCAGGCAGTTTACACCTCTTACATACAATCATTATTTACTGAAGAAGAAGGTTCTGGCACTGTGACCCCGGACGTGTCCACTAAAGCTGCTTTCAGTCCATCAGCAACTGTGTCTTCCCTGTTCAGTACAGAGAAACCAACAGCAATGCCACTTCATCCAGCTCAAAGCATTGTGACGGAGAAAACATCAATTACTCCTGAAATCGGATCCTCTCCCACATCTACAGTTCAGCATCCACAAGACCAGACACAAGATGTGTTCACTAAAGAGACAGTAACTGTAACAACCACCGTTTTCTCAGCATTCAGCACAGATAAACCACTGACAACAACATCACCACTTGAAGCCCATTCATCAACATCTGCCTTCACTGGTGGTTCATCTCTTTACAGCACAGAGAAACCGACAGAAGCGTCACCTGCCGCAACAGAGACTGACGGCACATCTCGGACAGAGAAACCATCAGTTACTCCAACAGATGAGGAGAGTTCAGTAAAAGAGACTCACACTTCTGCTCTGCCTGCGGCTTCTGCTGTCACCTCTGGCTCTCAGAGTGCTGTAACTTTCATTGCTTCATCTCTCTTCAGCACTGAGGCCCCCGGCCATGCCATGACCAGCTCAGTGTCAAAAGAAATGCCCTCAGTAGCATCAGAAACAATTTATACCACAACACCAGCTTCTCTGTACAGCACAGAGACAACAGCACATATGGCCAACATTACAGAGGAGGGCAGTGCAGGGGACTCTATTTCAACATCCATGGACATGGAAGTGTCAGGCATCACACCTTCTGAAGTTGTAACACCGTCAGACGTTTCTGGAACCGAGGTACCAGCGGACCTCACCACCAAATATCAAGAGCAAGTCGTTGTGGCCACAGACGAAGCCGAGACTGCGGAGACAGAAAGCACATCTCATATTACAAATGTTGAATCTTCGACCCAACACCCCTCACATCTATCCACAGAGAAATCCCCATCATCCACCCAATATCCAGTCTCAATGGTTACAGGGGCGACTTCTGTGTCTAAGGTAGAAGGTGGAGATTTATCAGAAACAGAAAGCTCTGGAGATGGGACTGCAGTGTCCTCTCTCTACAGCACTGATAAACCAATAGGAACTCAGGCCTCTGTCCTCAGCACCATCTCTCCAAGTATCTCAGTACCCATTCTGCAAGATGAGGAGCTGATAGACTATGACACAACAACTATATTGATAGAATCCAGTCCTACTTTCACAAGAGCAACTGTAAAGCCAGCTGAGTCAACAACTCTCCAGGCAGTTTACACCTCTTTCATACAATCATTATTTACTGAAGAAGAAGGTTCTGGCACTGTGACCCCGGACGTGTCCACTAAAGCTGCTTTCAGTCCATCAGCAACTGTGTCTTCCCTGTTCAGTACAGAGAAACCAACAGCAATGCCACTTCATCCAGCTCAAAGCATTGTGACGGAGAAAACATCAATTACTCCTGAAATCGGATCCTCTCCCACATCTACAGTTCAGCATCCACAAGACCAGACACAAGATGTGTTCACTAAAGAGACCGTAACTGTAACAACCACCGTTTTCTCAGCATTCAGCACAGATAAACCACTGACAACAACATCACCACTTGAAGCCCATTCATCAACATCTGCCTTCACCGGTGGTTCATCTCTTTACAGCACAGAGAAACCGACAGAAGCGTCACCTGCCGCAACTGAGACTGACGGCACATCTCGGACAGAGAAACCATCAGTTACTCCAACAGATGAGGAGAGTTCAGTAAAAGAGACTCACACTTCTGCTCTGCCTGCGACTTCTGCTGTCACCTCTGGCTCTCAGAGTGCTGTAACTTCCATTGCTTCATCTCTCTTCAGCACTGAGGCCCCCGGCCATGCCATGACCAGCTCAGTGTCAAAAGAAATGCCCTCAGTAGCATCAGAAACAATTTATACTACAACACCAACTTCTCTGTACAGCACAGAGACAACAGCACATATGGCCAACATTACAGAGGAGGGCAGTGCAGGGGACTCTATTTCAACATCCATGGACATGGAAGTGTCAGGCATCACACCTTCTGAAGTTGTAACACCGTCAGACGTTTCTGGAACCGAGGTACCAGCGGACCTCACCACCAAATCTCAAGAGCAAGTCGCTGTGGCCACAGACGAAGCCGAGACTGCGGAGACAGAAAGCACATCTCATATCACAAATGTTGAATCTTCGACCCAACACCCCTCACATCTATCCACAGAGAAATCCCCATCATCCACCCAATATCCAGTCTCAATGGTTACAGGGGCGACTTCGGTGTCTAAGGTAGAAGGTGGAGATTTATCAGAAACAGAAAGCTCTGGAGATGGGACTGCAGTGTCCTCTCTCTACAGCACTGATAAACCAATAGGAACTCAGGCCTCTGTCCTCAGCACCACCTCTCCAAGTATATCAGTACCCATTCTGCAAGATGAGGAGCTGATAGACTATGACACAACAACTATATTGATAGAATCCAGTCCTACTTTCACAAGAGCAACTGTAAAGCCAGCTGAGTCAACAACTCTCCAGGCAGTTTACACCTCTTACATACATGATTTCTTTACTGAAGAAGAAGGTTCTGGCACTGTGACCCCGGACGTGTCCACTAAAGCTGCTTTCAGTCCATCAGCAACTGTGTCTTCCCTGTTCAGTACAGAGAAACCAACAGCAATGCCACCTCATCCAGCTCAAAGCATTGTGACGGAGAAAACATCAATTGCTCCTGAAATCGGATCCTCTCCCACATCTACAGTTCAGCATCCACAAGACCAGACACAAGATGTGTTCACTAAAGAGACAGTAACTGTAACAACCACCGTTTTCTCAGCATTCAGCACAGAGAAACCACTGACAACAACATCACCACTTGAAGCCCATTCATCAACATCTGCCTTCACTGGTGGTTCATCTCTTTACAGCACAGAGAAACCGACAGAAGCGTCACCTGCCGCAACAGAGACTGACGGCACATCTCGGACAGAGAAACCATCAGTTACTCCAACAGATGAGGAGAGTTCAGTAAAAGAGACTCACACTTCTGCTCTGCCTGCGGCTTCTGCCGTCACCTCTGGCTCTCAGAGTGCTGTAACTTTCATTGCTTCATCTCTCTTCAGCACTGAGGCCCCCGGCCATGCCATGACCAGCTCAGTGTCAAAAGAAATGCCCTCAGTAGCATCAGAAACAATTGATACTACAACACCAACTTCTCTGGACAGCACAGAGACAACAGCACATATGGCCAACATTACAGAGGAGGGCAGTGCAGAGGACTCTATTTCAACATCCATGGACATGGGAGTGTCAGGCATCACACCTTCTGAAGTTGTAACACCGTCAGACGTTTCTGGAACCGAGGTACCAGCGGACCTCACCACCAAATATCAAGAGCAAGTCGTTGTGGCCACAGACGAAGCCGAGACTGCGGAGACAGAAAGCACATCTCATATCACAAATGTTGAATCTTCGACCCAACACCCCTCACATCTATCCACAGAGAAATCCCCATCATCCACCCAATATCCAGTCTCAATGGTTACAGGGGCGACTTCTGTGTCTAAGGTAGAAGGTGGAGATTTATCAGAAACAGAAAGCTCTGGAGATGGGACTGCAGTGTCCTCTCTCTACAGCACTGAGAAACCAACAGGAACTCAGGCCTCTGTCCTCAGCACCATCTCTCCAAGTATCTCAGTACCCATTCTGCAAGATGAGGAGCTGATAGACTATGACACAACAACTATATTGATAGAATCCAGTCCTACTTTCACAAGAGCAACTGTAAAGCCAGCTGAGTCAACAACTCTCCAGGCAGTTTACACCTCTTACATACATGATTTCTTTACTGAAGAAGAAGGTTCTGGCACTGTGACCCCGGACGTGTCCACTAAAGCTGCTTTCAGTCCATCAGCAACTGTGTCTTCCCTGTTCAGTACAGAGAAACCAACAGCAATGCCACTTCATCCAGCTCAAAGCATTGTGACGGAGAAAACATCAATTACTCCTGAAATCAGATCCTCTCCCACATCTACAGTTCAGCATCCACAAGACCAGACACAAGATGTGTTCACTAAAGAGACAGTAACTGTAACAACCACCGTTTTCTCAGCATTCAGCACAGAGAAACCACTGACAACAACATCACCACTTGAAGCCCATTCATCAACATCTGCCTTCACTGGTAGTTCATCTCTTTACAGCACAGAGAAACCGACAGAAGCGTCACCTGCCGCAAGAGAGACTGACGGCACATCTCGGACAGAGAAACCATCAGTTACTCCAACAGATGAGGATAGTTCAGTAAAAGAGACTCACACTTCTGCTCTGCCTGCGACTTCTGCTGTCACCTCTGGCTCTCAGAGTGCTGTAACTTCCATTGCTTCATCTCTCTTCAGCACTGAGGCCCCCGGCCATGCCATGACCAGCTCAGTGTCAAAAGAAATGCCCTCAGTAGCATCAGAAACAATTTATACTACAACACCAACTTCTCTGTACAGCACAGAGACAACAGCACATATGGCCAACATTACAGAGGAGGGCAGTGCAGGGGACTCTATTTCAACATCCATGGACATGGAAGTGTCAGGCATCACACCTTCTGAAGTTGTAACACCGTCAGACGTTTCTGGAACCGAGGTACCAGCGGACCTCACCACCAAATCTCAAGAGCAAGTCGTTGTGGCCACAGACGAAGCCGAGACTGCGGAGACAGAAAGCACATCTCATATTACAAATGTTGAATCTTCGACCCAACACCCCTCACAGCTATCCACAGAGAAATCCCCATCATCCACCCAATATCCAGTCTCAATGGTTACATGGGCGACTTCTGTGTCTAAGGTAGAAGGTGGAGATTTATCAGAAACGGAAAGCTCTGGAGATGGGACTGCAGTGTCCTCTCTCTACAGCACTGAGAAACCAACAGGAACTCAGGCCTCTGTCCTCAGCACCATCTCTCCAAGTATCTCAGTACCCATTCTGCAAGATGAGGAGCTGATAGACTATGACACAAAAACTATATTGATAGAATCCAGTCCTACTTTCACAAGAGCAACTATAAAGCCAGCTGAGTCAACAACTCTCCAGGCAGTTTACACCTCTTTCATACAATCATTATTTACTGAAGAAGAAGGTTCTGGCACTGTGACCCCGGACGTGTCCACTAAAGCTGCTTTCAGTCCATCAGCAACTGTGTCTTCCCTGTTCAGTACAGAGAAACCAACAGCAATGCCACTTCATCCAGCTCAAAGCATTGTGACGGAGAAAACATCAATTACTCCTGAAATCGGATCCTCTCCCACATCTACAGCAGAGACTGACGCCACATCTCGGACAGAGAAACCATCAGTTACTCCAACAGATGAGGAGAGTTCAGTAAAAGAGACTCACACTTCTGCTCTGCCTGCGGCTTCTGCTGTCACCTCTGGCTCTCAGAGTGCTGTAACTTCCGTTGCTTCATCTCTCTTCAGCACTGAGGCCCCCGGCCATGCCATGACCAGCTCAGTGTCAAAGGAAATGTCCTCCGCAGGTTCCGACACTATTCGTACCACTACACCAACGTCTCTGTACAGCACAGAGACAACAGCACATGCTTTTGGAACCGAGTTACCAGCAGAGGTCACAAGCACATCTCAAGAGCAACTATCTGTGGCCACAGATGAAGCTGAGACAGCTGAGACAGAAAGCACATCTAAGACTCCAAGTGTTGAATCATTAACCCAACACATCTCACAGGTGACATGGCCTTCTTTGTCCGAGATAGGAAGTGTGGATTCAGATTCAGAAGATGAAGGCTCCGGAGAAGTCACAGCATCAGCCTCTCTGCAAACGGCTGCACCGTCAACATCTACAGGAGCCAGTGATGAAACCAGACATGCCGCACAAACCGATAAACCCACAGATGTGTCCGTCACTTTGCCAGAGCAGACCTCAAGTGGTCAGACTCCAGATGTCTCCACTCATGAAAGTGCAACGTCAACAGTGTCTGAACCCACAGATGAAATGCCTCTAGAGATGCCCACAGCAACTGAGCACCCAGGGCCGTCTGTATCATCCACAACCAGACCGTACACCACATTTACCCCTGAAGAAGGTAGTGTGCCCACCAAGCAGGAGACCTCCCCTTATGTTGACATGGAGGGGGGATCCGGGGGCACCTCCAGAGAGGATGACCTGGATTCAACTCCTGATGGTTCTGGAGAACCAGAGACCACCGCCAAACAGCAGGATGAATTCATGGTGGCAACGGATGAGACTGAGGTAGATGAGATCATGAGCACATCTGAAACATTGAGAATTGAATCGTCCTCCCAGTTCATCAAAGACTCTGATTCCTCGACCCCATCACCACGAGTGCCAGGCCCTGAGCAAGGCAGTGGTGAACTGACAGAGGACGAGGACTCAGGGGAGGACATGACTTCTGTCCTAGCCACGGCTATGTCCTCCACATCAGACAGTGTTGTCCTCGCAGGCACAACGGCAAAGCCTGAGCAACATACTGTCAGCAGTACTCCTTCCGTAGGCACAAGCACATCGTCTACAGAAGAGGACAGTTCAAGTGCTAAGTCCCCCCCTGGAATGTTTACTGAAGCCGCTAGTACTGTGTCTTCCATTTTCAGCACGGAGACACCAGCAGTGTCTGGGTTTTCAAAAACTGCTGCTACTGAAGTGTCTTCCCTCTATAGCACTGAGGAACCAACTTCTGTGCATGGAATGACCACAACAGCTCATGCGCAATTCACTACTACGGACATGACTGATAAAATATTTGATGTCATATTTGGCATATTTGGCGAGGCAACAGGTGAAACAGAATCTTTTGTTTCAGTGACCCCAGGCTCAGATGAGCAGGCCACCTCGCAGGAGGTACAAATTTCCCTGGACCCTGAAACCCTTCTCACTTCCGAAGTGACAGACTCTCCCATTCCCAGCACTGTAGAGGACGGTGTCACGTTGTCTGAGCACACGACGCAGCCAGACGACACGACCATGATGCCACATACAGCTGTGAGTTGTGTGATGAGTGATGATGGCGCAGGCGACCTCACCACTGTAAGCCTCGCCGGCGACCAGACGCTGTCTGGATTCACATCCGTCACCACCCCTGTTCCATCCATTGTTTACCAGGGTGTGACAGACCAGCAGGTTATGATCATTAGCCCTACAAGCAGCCACGCCAAGACCGACCTGACCGAGCAAACCCCGACCATGGTCCTGCATGGCACAAAACTGTCACCGAGCGCCACCATCATATTCACAGAGGATGCGAGGGACGGAGATCTGTTCTCCACGGTCACAGACAGCGTGAGGGAAGGCAGCCCCGCGGCCGGCATCAGCATCAAAGACGATCACATCATCGACGCCGATACCATTTCCATGGGTCCCTCCTCCTTTTACCCCACCATCCAGACAGAGGAGGCAGGTGGCGATGCCGTGGTCACCATGACACCACAGGTGGACGTCACGGAAGATACAGACGCAGGTTCTGGTTTCGGCAGTTTCACCTCGATCACTCCTGAGCTGCTGAGCTTGTACACAACCCAGACACCATCAATCGGTGACTCATTATCAGGATCAACGCCTACTGAGTATGCAAGCTCCAGTTCAGAATTAACTAGCAGCCCTACAAAGATCAACAGTCTGATGACAACACAATCACCGGTGGATGGTATCTCCAGCAGCGAGCCAGCCAGTGCAGAGACCGAGACGGCCTCTGAGGAAACCTTCACACCAAGCTCAAATGTCCCCCTGGTAGAAGACGATGGTAGTAAAGATGCCACTCAGACAGCTACTGAGATGATCGCCTCTGTCTCCTTCATGCCTTCTGAGGCTGTGAGTGAATCCACAGACATTGGCTCACACACTGCAGTATCCAGCGAGGAGGAGTACATAGCAGTCAGCACGGTGGAGACAGGAACGTCTGCCACCGCATCACCCACGAGTGTTAAAGCCACTGGTGAGACAGACATGGCTTCTGCAACAACCACACGTGCAGCCATAGTGTCAGTCACTGCCACGCCACACACGCCAGCATCCACTACAACAGGCGCGGTGCATACAGCCAGCCCGTTCTTTGCGGAGGAGTTCTCTGTGGACAATGACGGATCTGAAGGCTCTACAGGGGAGATCTACCCGGTTGACAGTAAAACAGCCCCCACTGCATCCTCAAAGGACAGTGAGACAACTAAAGAAGATGTTGAGCAATCGACCACGCCGTCTGCAGTGGAGACCACTGCCACAGAGAAACCACTGGTTGCCACATCTTCAGGGAGCCCTGACATGTCCACCAGAGATCCGGGCACCACCACCGTATCGGCATCAGAAGATGGCCAGCTGACGCCTGCAACTACAGCATCCTCTGTGTTTAGCACCGAAAGGCTGGGAGGAGCGGTCACACCGACGCCACATGGGATGCCAACCGAAGAAGCGGTGACGTCTACAATGTCGTCTCTGTTCAGCACTAAGAAACCGACTGCCTCCCCGTCAGGCGATGTCCAGCCCTCTGGTGTGACAACAGACGAGGATGGACAAAATCTCACAATCTCACCAGCTGTGCATGGAAGAAGTGCCACGGGAGCGACTGTAAGACAAAGTACACCGTCCTCTCTGTACAGCACCGAGACGACAATGATCGCCTCAGTTTCAGAGATGACAGCTGAGGGGAGCTCAGTGGACCAAACCAGAGACCCTGTAGCCGCTGCGAACACAGTCACTGTGTCCTCTAGCAGTACCGAAAGGCCAACTGTTCCTTTTATAGCCGATTTCAACGCTGAGGAGGAGGGCTCAACTGTTGACATCCCTGATATGTTCAGTGAAGAGCCTATAACGGTAGGACCTTCTGTGGACAGCACAGCCACAACAAATGATGTGACCTCCACAAGCTTACCAGACATGAACAAAGGGACGTCTGAACAGGCAGTAACACGTGCATCCTCCTCTTTGTTTAGCACAGAGAAAGCAACCGTGGCGGCTGTGTCAGATGTTACCGATCAGGACAGCCCCATTGACCATAGAACTGATAGGATTACTCAAAGCACAGTGGCAGCAAGTGGAATGGACCCCAACATGAGACCTGTCCAACGTCTACCTACAACCACTGTGTCATCTCTCTACAGTACTGAGAAAGCAACAGAAATTATAGACGCGGAGTTCTCAGGAGACCAGACCTCTGACCTGATCAGTGAAAGTCCTACTGTGACATCAACAATGTTACCTGAAACGTTCACGGACCCAAGTCAAGAGACCGTCGCCACCCCAATATCTTCCCTATACAGCACAGAGAGACCCCTCAGAGAGTCGCAAGAGACGGTTGCTACCGAGGATCAGGAAACTGACGCGTCGGTCTCCGACATGTCATCGCGTCCCACTATCGATCAGTCGATTTCCACCCCCTCTTCAACAACAGAGGAGACCACAGGTGACCAGAGCGGCCAAATGTCCACTAAAGCATCAATTCTTACAGCCACGGTATCATCCCTGTACAGCACTGGTGACCCATCCAAACCACCACCCCAGACCATGGCCTCCGTTTACTCAACGGTGTCTACATCTGCAAGGCCCGAGGAGAAGATTCAGTTTGTGTCCACTTTTGTTCCAGTTCCAGTCGCGACACACGAGGAGTCCTTCCAGCAGGCCAGGTCTGAGATCTCAGTCACTCATCATCCTGACCTCGACATCTCCTCCGAGGCAACGGTAGCAGCCACAACGAGATCTACGCTGCCCAGTGAGGACACAAGTCAGTCCTCTGAGCCCACTGTTTCTGCTGCCGCTACGGATGCCGGTGCCGCATCCACACCAGGGGAAACATTCAAGCTAACATCCACAACTGATGACGCTCCTACGGATGCTGAAGGCAGCACAGTGAAAGGGAGTGAAGTCAACGAGTCGTTTAGTGTGACATCGACCGTCGGCACATTGCTGCCTTTTGAAGAGGACAATGTAGATTATGACAAACCTGCGACCGGCATGGTTGAAGTTGCACCTCCGAGCGTGGCTGCTGAACATGAAGGAGAAACCGTATCTGTCAGCACCGAGTTAAGCTCAGTGAAAACATCTACGGAAAGTCCTGCTGACCAAACCCCTGATGTACCTCTTGAAGGGGCTTCCACAATATTTGTTGCAGTAGACAGCATTGCCTCGTCGCTCTACAGCACTGAGAAACCGACTGAAATGTCACCCGAAATACTCGCCACGTCGACCAAAGTAGAGAGCCCAATTGATGCAGCTGTAACGACGCCACCTGAACCGGCATCGACCCAGAACGAGGAGCCTTCAACGTCCGCCGTAGACGGAGACACTCACTCAACTCGTACGTCAACAGAGGATGAAGACATTTCAATGTCTACAGAAACTAGCTCTATTCCGCCTTTAACAGGCGACACAAGTTCAGGTGAACACTCCTCTGGTGTGTCTTCTAAAGAGACATCAGCTGCAGCTTCCACGGTTTCTTCCATGTTCAGCACGGAAACGCCAGCAGTGACTGCAACGTCACATGAGGGAGTATCGGCTGAAGGCTCAGTGTCTGTCACCACCGTTTCTTCTATGCACAGCACAGAGAAACATGTCCCTGTGATGGCTGACGCAAACAAAATGATCCCGTCAACAACCGAAGACGACCCCTTCTCAGGTGACGACATGGCTGATGTCCTTCATCCGGTCTCTGTCACTTCAAGTCCTACCACAGCGTCGCCTGAAATGGAAACCGATGAGAGCGGAGAAGCGGAAGCATCAGCATCGCAAGAAAGCTCGAGTGACATGAGTACTGAGAAACTATCCGTTGAAGCGTCTTCAACACAGGCACCTCAAGTTGTCAGCACCGCTGAATCCTTGCAGACATCCACTTCATTGGTTTCAGGACACGAGACGCAAGAGACAGCCACTGTAACAACCACAGTTTCGTCAGCTCTCAGCACAGATAAATCATCGATGACAACAGCAACACATGAAGTCCATTCGTCAACATCTGCCTTCACTGGAGGTTCATCTCTTTATAGCACAGAGAAACCGACAGAAGCATCACTTGCAGCAGCAGAGGCTGACGACACATCTCAGACAGAGAAACCGGCAGTTACTCCAACAGATGAACAGATTTCAACCATAGACGAAGCCACAACAACATCAACCCTGACATCAGAAGATGAGATCAGTTCTTCTCATTCTGTGTCCACTGCCCGTTCTACAGCAGCAACTTCAGAGCCTGACGTAAAGGTTGCATTTGTCTCAACTATCGCCCTTTCCCCAGAACAAACAACTGCCTGGGAATCGCTTGAGGAAGCCAGGTCTGAGATTGCACAAACACACCGCCCTCAAACCAGTTTTTCCTCTGAGGATATGTCCGCTGTTACCACCAGTGCCTTGTTGCAAGGTGGGGAGACCGTCGAACCCACGGTTGGACATGTTTTAAGCAGTGCAGAAAGCAAAGCGGAGCAAGATGTAGAAACCAAGTCGACCACGTCAGTTCCAGCGCACGCCCAGACAGTGAACCCCGATGAAGCGTACGTTTCCCTCACCACCACGCCGGCCGACAGTCCGTCCTCTAGTAGCTCAGAGAGCAGTTCTGAGAGTGCAGAGTTGCCTGCAGCCGCCATAGTCGTAGTGCCTTCTGTCTCTGCTCCGTCCAGCAGCAGCAGCAGCAGCAGCAGCAGCTCAGAGGAGAAGGCGAACGCAGACACCACCTCGAAGCCAGCGAGTGGCACGGTTGAGGACGGCACCGCCGAGTTGCCAGAGGGCAGCGCTAGCTCAGCCACAGAGACGACGGAATCGTCCAGTTCCGAGAGTAGCTCTCGGGAAGCGACGACCACCGAGAAGACAATGGCTGACAGCATGGAGGAACCCCTCCTGTCCCCAGACGTCATCCAGAAGGTGTACAAGCCAGACGCCACCACCACTAGTCCGCCACCAGTCCAGTCCCCAGACACCACGGTGGATCCAGGCGTCGACGGCAGCTCCTCTGAGAAGGAGGAAGCGGTGGGAGAGAGCACGGAAGTTGTCACTCCATCGACAACGGCGTTCCCACGAAGCCAACCGGGGGCGGTCACTTCTGCTACGACCTACGTGCCTGTCGCGGACGAGGATGAGCCTTTGGACTACGACGAAGGACCTTTGCTCCCTGAAGGAAAACCACCGATCAGAGAGGAGGAGTCGACCATGTCCTCTGACGCTGATCTGGCGCATCCCATGGATGGTGGAGCGGTGGAAATTCTAGGTGTGTATATCTAATTTGTTGTTACGTCTCAAAGCAGCGTTCCCTAATCCGGTGCGGCGAAGATTACAGGGGGGTTGTGCGACGCCATGTCTTTCTGGAGGTCGTCCAACATTTGCACAAAATCACAATTCACTTTCATCCACTCAATGTGCTATCATCAGCCCAATGAGTTTCATAAGTTTCATATCTACAAGCTCACAACAAACATGCCGCATTGGGGAACTCGTGAGTTTGTAGATCGGCAAGAACACAAGTGTGCGTGCGCGTGTCAGATTATGTAAGAAGGGGCGGGGGGGGCTCTAAGGGGGGGGGGGGGAGTTTGAATTCGTTTTTAACTTTTCGACATTCAAACTTTAATTAATTAATTAATCAATTCGTTTTTTTTTTTTTTTCGGTGTTTTTTCTTTTTCATCTCTTTATAATAATACAAAATATATATACAGGTAGGAAACAAAAACAACAAAAGGGGAAATTTACTCACGAGTCACGACCCATACAAATTGGTGTGCGACCCGCAATTATGGGTCCCTGTTTTGGGAAACTAAGGAACAGGGTTTGGGAAGCTCACTGACTGTAAAGGAACATTCTCCAAAGACCTATTTGATTTGTGAATTCTCTTTTCTTCCCGTCACCACGTCAGGCGTTCACTCGTGCTCGGAGAACGTTTGTCTGAACGGAGGATCTTGTTTCAAGACGGGCAGCATCCAGTCGTGCGCCTGTGCCCCCGGCTACAGCGGAGACCGCTGTGAAACAGGTACAGTACACGCACTGAGAGTAGCTCCCACAGAGCACGTTCTCTCCATGATTCACACACGCATCATTCCAGCTCTTATATATCACGTCATGTCTTGACTATTCCAAATGCCTCGTTCAATCGCAATGCCTCAGCTTTAGTATCATAGTCTGTTCTGCTCTGGCCTGGAATGCTGCATGTGAGCTTTCTAACCTCACATACAGCAGAAACCTAAAAAAAAACCTTGTATGTCCATCCATCCATCTTCAACCGTTTATCTGGAGTTGTGTCGCGGGGGCAACCTTTCCAGAAGAGAGCTCTAGACTTTGTCTTTTTGTTTTGCTCCCATAAATGAATTCCCTGTTTAAACTGTACTTTGTACTTTTTCACACAAGAGTAGACAACATAGCCGATCTACAAGCTCTGATGCACCATGGTGCCACATGGGGTCTTGGCAATTTCCCACCAATGCCTAAAATAGGGAGTTCTGGTTGAGAACCGGTCTTTCCAATGAACAATATTAACACAAGCTTGTGACAACATTTACTGAAAAGTAACAATTTTGGACATTACCGCTGTCGCAAAATGGCTTGCTCAGGGTGGGATCTATGTCAGTCTCTGCTCTGCATGTAAAGTTTAATAGAATCTACGGTGACCGTGATAGTTATGTCACGCGAGCATGCGTGTATGGATTATATATTTATTCATTCAACAAACTTGACCTACATGGAAGCTAAATAGCCTACAAGTTGTTAGTTTACATTAATGAAATCAATATTGTTGTATATACACAAATATAAATGTAATGTTTATATTTACAGTATACTTAACTAACGCTGTATTCATTTCACACAACTTTGACACACAAAAATTCAAGTTCTCTCCTGAGCAGCTCAGGTAAACATTTCAGCACTCATCACAGGAGACCCGTATTCAAATACGGGGAAATGTGGAAAAGTGCAGCTTTAAGAATTGACACACACTCACACACACACACACACGCACACACGCGCGCACACGTGCACACACACACACACACACACACACACACACACACACACACACACACACACAGACACACGCTATAATACTAAATCATGTCAAGGTCTATGTGAGTTGTTGCCCCGCCCCCGCCCTGTGTCTTATATATATTCTACATATTTAATACAGACACTGACGAGTGCCAGTCGAACCCATGCCGTAATGGAGGCACGTGTGTGGACGGTCTGGCGTCCTTCTCTTGCGTGTGTCTTCCCAGCTACTCCGGACTGTTCTGTGAAGAGGGTAAGTTTGCTTTTTGGCATATCTCTCTCTCTCTCTCTCTCTCTCTCTCTCTCTCTCTCTCTCTTCCACCCATCATCTGCTTTGAATATTCAATCACTTCTTTTTTGTTTGTTTGCGTTGTTTCTCTTGTGGTTTAATTTGCGCGAACATGTCTCAACTTCCCCCACAAGTCTTTTTTTCTCCCCCCTCTTGACACGCTAAAATAAACAATGTGTGCGCTGTGGGCATGTCTGTTTGGAGTGATGACGCAAAGGTTGCGTTGCGTTTCACAATGCCGTCCATAAATCTCGCCCCCAGCTATTTGATTCGTATTTGTAAACGCTCGTCTTATCTCGGGCCCCCGTCGAGAAATCCATAGACAATGGGAACCATGAATCATTCTAATGGTCTAAGACTCACTATATACGGTTGGAGTTTAGTCTGGGTCGTGGAACTACTCACTCGACAGTTGATACAGTGGAGTATTGTCTGTCATGCACCAGGCATAATTGTTTCCCAATGTCTGGGCAGTGATCTAATAGACATGCAGTATCTCTCTCTCTCTCTCTCTCTCTCTCTCTCTCTGCAGGCGGTAGCTCTGAGTAATAGATAATATTTGTCTCGTCAAATCGACCGCAGGTCACACAGTCAGTCGCATCCTAATGCCCGGAGGCAGCTAGGCCTCTGTTAAATACTTTGGTGCTTAAAACAGGTAGCCTGGGGGTAATGCTTATCGACAGACATTCAGACATAGTTGACAGTTTGACACGTAGTCCGGAAACCATGACTCTGATGTCACGCCGTGAGCCCAGGTGTGTTGTGGGTTTCGTTGCAGGTATGCAGGATCTCCGCGTATCCGCGTGTACGTGCGGTCATACACGACACCAGAATCTCAATCAGAGTCGACTCACATCACAGGTTTACAGGGTTAAAGAAGTGGGGGTTTTTTTTCACGTGCGCTCCATCATTGCATGTACACAGTACATGATATTTATAGAACAATTATGGCGATGTACAGCCTACATGAACGTGCCGACACGAGGCGAGACTATATACGTATAGGTGCCGTGTTAAGGAACAGTTCACTAGAATAGACAGTGTAACAGGACATATACTGTAGTTTTGTCACATCACACAAGAAAAAAGGGTGGAATTCGTTTTTTCCCCCCACAACACTACAAAACTTGAACTCAGGATTAAACTGGAGAAATCTAAAAGTGATTGGATCAGACTTCCTTCGGATACATGGCGAATGCATTTATTCCTTGCATTGTGCCTACACATGTTGCGACCTGCGGTCGCAACATGTGTAGGCACAGTGCACTGAAGTCTTTTAATTCCCCCCCCCATCTGAAACAATGATGTTACCAGGAACCTCTCAGAAGCAAAGATTTGAGTTAAAAATGTTCGCTCTGAAAGAACATACATTCAACGATTTGTTGAACATATATTCAACGATTTTTTTCAAAAATAGCAGACCTACAAGCTCGTAGCGCGCCAAATAAAATCCATCCAAATAAAAAAAAAACTGCAAAAGGTGCAGATCTACAAGCTCAAACGTTTCGAGCTCGTAGATCTGCTACTTTTGATGCTATTTCTGTGACGCTGTGGTATGATTAAGTAGGGTGTTAAATCCCCCCCCCCCCCCAAAAAAAAAGGTATACTATATAGAATATGGAGATAGGAGGTTTCTGCCTGACAGCGACTATATATACTATATATTTGACTGCCCTCATTTCCCCTCGTCCGCTCTACTGTACGGCGGTCCGGCCGGTCCGCTGTGCGTTGAACCCAGGGCATGGTCGTCCCAGTCCAGTGTGACCTCACCCCGGGAAGGGAACGCCTCGGAAGACACAGCTGCTCTCGCTCAATGTCTGGCCAGGAGAAGCAGGGAGAGAGCAACTTAACTGAACTGAACTTAACTAAAGCAGGGAGAGAGCAACTTAACTGAACTGAACTTAACTAAAGCAGGGAGAGAGCAACTTAACTGAACTGAACTTAACTAAAGCAGGGAGAGAGCAACTTAACTGAACTGAACTTAACTAAAGCAGGGAGAGAGCAACTTAACTGAACTAAACTTAACTAAAGCAGGGAGAGAGCAACTTAACTGAACTGAACTTAACTAAAGCAGGGAGAGAGCAACTTAACTGAACTAAACTTAACTAAAGCAGGGAGAGAGCAACTTAACTGAACTGAACTTAACTAAAGCAGGGAGAGAGCAACTTAACTGAACTAAACTTAACTAAAGCAGGGAGAGAGCAACTTAACTGAACTTAACCTAACTAAAGCAGGGAGAGAGCAACTTAACTGAACTGAACTTAACTAAAGCAGGGAGAGAGCAACTTAACTGAACTGAACTTAACTAAAGCAGGGAGAGAGCAACTTAACTTAACTAAAGCAGGGAGAGAGCAACTTAACTGAACTAAACTTAACTAAAGCAGGGAGAGAGCAACTTAACTGAACTTAACTTAACTAAAGCAGGGAGAGAGCAACTTAACTGGACTGAACTTAACTAAAGCAGGGAGAGAGCAACTTAACTGAACTTAACTTAACTAAAGCAGGGAGAGAGCAACTTAACTGGACTGAACTTAACTAAAGCAGGGAGAGAGCAACTTAACTGAACTTAACCTAACTAAAGCAGGGAGAGAGCAACTTAACTGAACTGAACTTAACTAAAGCAGGGAGAGAGCAACTTAACTGAACTTAACTTAACTAAAGCAGGGAGAGAGCAACTTAACTTAACTAAAGCAGGGAGAGAGCAACTTAACTGAACTTAACTTAACTAAAGCAGGGAGAGATCAACTTAACTTAACTTAACTGCTTAAACCCAGTGTGTGGGCAAAGTATAGGCTCTTCGGCCCCTCAGTACTTGAGTCAAAGTATAGATACTCCTGATAAAATATTACTCAACTATGTGAAAGTGAAAGTCAATGTTTTGCTGGTGTAATTTTTATTTTATATTGGCCGGATAAAACGCCCTCGGGAAAATTGCCCTCATTTTTCTGAAATGGTAGCGACTAATTCAAGCAACTTTGAGCACTTAGAAAAGGGCTTTATACATTTCAGATATTCTAATACTTGTGGGGACTTTTGGCCCTCACAATTACAGTAGTAGCTAGCTAAATGCACGCACCTTCTTGAATTGTGTGCTGTGCAATGTTTTTAGACCCTTGTGTTTTGGAAAGGCCCTGTTCAGCTCCAATCATTCTAAAGCCTTTGACCTACAAAGCTTCAGGGCCTGACAGCCTCAACCTGTTTTCACTTGACATCTATTTGTGTAATTAGTGTGGTGTAAAGTGATATTCTTTGGTTAAAATCTTGTGTCATCACTTCCAATTTCACTTGTTTGCCCTGTATCCTGTATGAGTTCTCTCTCCTGATAATATAAACTTGGTAACCCGACCCGAAGATGCGTTTTCTGCTTCACAAAAGAGATGGAGAGACAGTGAGACTGCTGTTACTGAACACTCTGTACTGCAGCAATGATTACTATCACACTATAGAGCTATTTAACACTTATTTGAACCCACAGAATGTATCACTCACTGCACCTTTTATGTTACAACCGCACAACAGTCACATTTTGGTTCCCATAGCCGTCCAGGTGCTTCTTGTCGTAATAAATAGACTCCTGAGTGCCCCCGACCACCCCCCACCCCCTGCTCTTTCCTTCTGTGATGTTGATAATGACTTGTAGTGTTTCAGTGAGGACATCTGTGACACAGGCCAGCACTTTGGTCCTCAACTCGATTTTTACAGATTACAGATTATTACAGATTATTAAAGTACGGAATGTAAGCTTTCATATGATGTATCATTCAATGAAATTGGACAATAACTGAAGGAGATATGACCATCTAAAACTTGTTGAAACAGATAACAGATACAAATGCAAAGTAGAGAAATTTCCCTTCAAAGATTCTTCAGATTTTAGCACCTCTGGAATGGGTGTGACAATAGATGCTTGTCCACACCCCTATGTCTTGCATAATCACTCCCCCACCCACTAACCACTCCCCCACTAGGTTACCTGTCAATGACAGTTGAGTGGACACACTGTTTTACTTGAGTTAAAGTAAAGAAATGTAGGACTGAAGTTGTTTAGTGTATGTTTTGTAATAATACAATCTAAAAAGTAACTAGTAGGCTAACTGAGTTTTCAATGGATATAGGCTATGTAGTTTTAGACCAATGCTTTTACATTGTGTTGTAAATAGCTGCAGTAGGCTACACTATTTTATGCAGGTCTACAGTACTTTAAGGCAGCAATCAAAGTCAGACAATTGACCCAGTATTTTAGATAAATAAAACCGACGCATCAGGCTATGATGCGTTGTGCGCTTGTAGATTTGCTATTTTTAATAAACATCCGTTCACATGCCTGCATGGTTTCTATTTAGTGTGCAAGGCTTACATCCGGTCTAAAGCCCACCCACTGTATGCGCTGATTTCCATACACAATCCGTATCCTCCCCTCACCGGATGTTGAATTAACAGTACTAACGGCCATATATTTGACGATAATCTTTTACACAAAACGAATTCCCGACATTTCCTTTTCACTTGATACCGTTTCGTAGAGACGGCCTACACAAACGATCTGTATACCAAATGAAAGCCCGAATTTCGTAGTTTATATAGTATTTTGATTTTTTTTAAATGAGCAAAAAATGAGCGAGTTATAATTTAAAGAAAAGACGAGTGTTCTTGGCTATTTGCGCCGCGGGTGGAGGAGGAACAAGCAGCAACAAGCAATAACTTCCATGGCTATGAAGCAATATAGCACTAACGGGCAACGTTTCACATGTATTATTAGTTTTATACATTTTAGGAGTGAAAACATGTGTTTAGATGCTTATGACAACATCTCAGCAGTTAAGACAATGTCCCTCTGTTAACACACGACAGCTAGCTAACTAGGCTAGCTAGCTTTTAGCCTGTTGTTGTGTGATGGTGGAAGTACGGTAGAAATAGCTTCCAGGCTGGGAAGCGTATTTGAGCGAGTAGCTACGTGGTTTTGTTTATTTTCCTGTAAAGTATAACCCAAAAGCTCCTCCATACTATAGCCATGTAGAATAATTATTTGTTTACAAACACAAGCACGCTAATGGGCGGTGACCAGAGCGTGAAACCTCAGGACAAAGAGATCCCAGGACCAATCGAAAACAACATGCAAATCTCAGAACTGCGCTTCTCCGGTCCCAAAACATTGTTAAAAAACAAGCCTACTTTGACATATAAATGTATACGTTTAATTTGCCCAAATGAACAATCTGTTGGAATAAAAACCTTCTTCAACATTCAAACTGTCTTCATATGAAAAAAAAAAAAAAAACACATAAAAAAAAAACGATTTTATTTTGACCATTTAGACCATTTCGTTCTGGCGAGTTGAGGCACTTTTTGCTGGCACCTGTCACAGTTAGGACATGTTGTCCTTGCCCCTATAGGTTCGAGACAATAGTTGGAGATAGCAGAAGCCTGCAGGATACTCAGGTGTTAGATTAGATTAAAAAGCAACACCAAACCATTAAAGCAACCATATGAATGCACATTATTCACCGATTCCCAACCTTTTGAATTTCAAGGATCACCAGTTCGACACTGACCACTCTGTTATATAGTTCTGTTAATTTAGCTCTTTAAGAGTGCAGATGGACCCATATCCATGTGTTCATGTGTACATTAACCCGTGAGGGTCCATTTGGTTCCTAACTATCACTCATTTTCCTTTCCTTTCCTTTCCTTTCCTTTCCTTTCCTTTCCTTTCCTTTCCTTTCCTTTCCTTTCCTTTCCTTTCCTTTCCTTTCCTTTCCTTTCCTTTCCTTTCCTTTGTTTAAATAACTTAAGTCCATGCAGGATAAAACACATCGAAGAAGGTAAACTCATGAGCCACGTGTCCTCCTCTCTCCCTCTCACCAGACACGGAGACATGCGACTACGGCTGGCACAAGTTCCAGGGTCACTGCTACCGCTACTTCCCCACCAGGAAGAGCTGGGACGCGGCCGAGAGGGAGTGTCGTGTCCACGGGGCCCACCTGACCAGCCTGCTTAACCACGAGGAGCAACACTACGTCAACCGTACGTCCCACAAACGCTAATATGGTATCCGTTTCGCATTCGGGTTCTTGGAAACGCCCCCCCCCCAGCCACTGCGTTAGTCTGACTGAGGTTAGGTTTAGGTATGCTTTACTGAGGTTAGGTTTAGGGTTAGGTTTAGGTATAGTTTTACTGAGGTTAAGGTTAGGGTTAGGTTTAGGTGTAGGCTGTCAATCACAGCGACTGGCCAGTCACAGCGCACCATTTACTCAAATGCGAAACGGGAACCATATCAGCCCCACAAACAGTTGCTCTTTAAACCTTTGCATGCGTTGTCTTCAGGTCAAAAAGACTGGCCGCCAGCATGTTTAACATAAAATGTTCTTTTGTAAATGAACTCCCTCCGTGATCATGCTATGGCTTCACGCTAAAGCATTAACCCATTTAGACCTGCGTTAAAAAAACATTCACTTTGACAGAATATATATATTCAAAGATTTGCGCCACATTTTTATGATTTTTCAAAAACAGCAGACCTACAAGCTCGTAGCGTGCCACTCGGTGGCTCGCTACGAGCTTGTAGATCTGCTACTTTTTCAATGGATAAATTATAACATAATGTTTAAAACACCAAAAGGGGTTAAAAGTAGCAGATCCGGATGAGCTTGTCCATCTGCCATACTTTTTGTTACTTTTGAATTTGAGTCCCCCGAAACGTTTTTGGACATTTCCACTCGACAGAGACGATTATAATAGTTATAACGGTACAAACTCCTGAATAGGGGAAACACGGTCATGTTATCTCAGGAAGAATGATTCATGTGTACTGTAGAATGCTACTCTCTCTCTCTCTCTCTCTCTCTCTCTCTCTCTCTCTCTCTCTCTCTCTCTCTCTCTCTCTCTCTCTCTCTCTCTCTCTCTCTCTCTCTCTCTCTCTCTCTCTATTGTCTCTCTTCTCTCTTATTTGTGAGAGTGAAAAGTCCTAAAAAGGGCCCAGTGTAAAGTGTTGTGTTTGGCTGGCACTAGGTCTGGGGCAGGACTACCAGTGGATCGGCCTCAACGATAAGATGTTTGACAACGACTTCCGGTGGACCGACGGCAGCCACATGGTGAGAGACACACACACACACACACTCACGCACGCACGCACGCACGCACGCACGCGCACGCACACACACACACAGTCCCATGATGTGACCGAACGCAGTCTCAACGGAGTTACTGAAACATATTTGGTGCATGATCATCGATGACGCTGATGACAAATGACATGACAACGGTGATGTATGTGCGCAAAAAGTCTCTCTCTCTCTCTCTCTCTCTCTCTCTCTCTCTCTCTCAATTCTTTGTGGATTGTTTGACATTGTCATGAGAAAATGCGACACAACAATCAACGCAAAATAATGAATGTATACGATTAAAGGGAATGAAGAAATGAACGGAGCTGTGCGAAATTGCAAGTTAGGACAAAACCATGAAAATTGTGCATTTTCTGTAAGAAATGGCTCTCTCTCTCTCTCTCTCTCTCTCTCTCCTTTACGGAGTGCGCGAGGGGAGTAAACCGGTGGCGTGTCTGTCATGACGCAGCCACCCTGTGACATCATCATGCATGTGATCATGTCTGGGGACCTGGCCGGCCTGTCATGACACACACACACACACACACACACACACATACACACACACACACACACACACACACACACACACACATGTACGCATGCACGAACGCACGCACAGTAGACAGGAAAGTGGCTAATTACTATGTACGTACATGTCAAACAGATTGAGCCCCCCCCCACTTCAAAGACACCCCACCCTTCAACCGCAAGAGGATGGGGGGGGGGGGGGGGGGGGGGGTCAGTGAGAGGGGTTAACTGATAAACAGCCTCCTGTGTAGACCCCAGGGAGGGGGGGGGGGGGGGAGGGGGCACTGTGTACACTACATGGGAAGTAAAGACAGACACGCATGCACACCTGTCCCAAGCTGCAGAAAGGGAGAATCTAAGTCACAAGCAGCAGGGTGTGTGTGTCTGTGTCTGTGTGTGTGTCTGTGTGTGTCTGTGTGTGTCTGTGTGTGCCTGGGAGCTGACCAGTAGAACCACAGTCTGATACTGTTGTACATGCAGCTTTTATACATGCAGGGAACTGATCAGAACCAAACCACGGTCAGATATTCCTATACACGCCTCTGTGCAACGGTTTGGGGTTGGGTGGGGGGGGGGGGGGGTTCAGTGCCTTGCTCAAGGTGCACTATACAGGTGTTGGGGGAGGGGTAGTGGGTGTCGCTCAATCACTTCCAAACCCAGATTTATTCCCACCGGGTCCACAGGGGATCAAACCGAGAACCTTTCAGCCCTGTACTGTACAGGTGCTATATATGCTTTGGACCACCGCCGATGTAGCGCACATGTGCTTCCGTTACTGTGTGTGTGTGTGTGTGTGTGTGTTGTTGTTTTGTTATGTCTGTCAGCGCCCAGCACACACGGCCGGACGGCTGATAAAAGTGTGATTATTTTGAGTAGGATGTGCGGTTAACCGTGTGTACACGTGTGCGGGCCTGCGTGTCTGTGGGCGCGCATGTCTGTGTCTGTGTGGTTGTGTGTGTGTGTGTGTGTGTGTGTCTGTGTGTGTGTGTGTGTGTGTGTGTGTGTGTTAACCATAATAACAGGGTACCATTGCCTCCAGGGGAGTATGTGGGGAGGGTAGGGGGGGGGTCACACACACTCACAGCTTTGAAGACATGTCGTTTGAAACCAGAATGTGCTGAAAGACCATGGATGTGATCAGTTGCAGACTGGCATTCCTGCTCACAGCTGTGTGTACGTCCGTGTGCACAACATGCGTGTATGCATGCACGTACAGTATGTATGTATATGTGCATGTGTATATGTCCATGCACATGTGTGTATGTATGTATGTACATGTGTGTGCTTGCTCTTCTACGAAGACAAGTCTTCATAGAAAAAACGTTGGTCTAATAATGAAGCGTTTTGGCTACTTTTCTCGCAGAGGTTTGTGTGTGTGTGTGTGTGTGTGTGTGTGTGTGTGTGTGTGATGATGTCATGGTCCGGTTAAATGAGGGGAGAGACTCCCAGGGAGCGAGAGAGAGAGAGAGAGAGTGAGAGAGAGAGAGAGAGAGAGAGAGAGCACTGGCTAGCAATAGTGACATTGACATTAGAAGTATTTACCCCCATCTTGTGGACGGACAGAGAATCGCACTCCCACTGCTTGTGTCCTGCTATCGGCAGAGACATACAGTATATATACCGTAGGTGCTAATTTACGTGCCATCCGTTGCGCCGCTGACCTTCGACCCTTCGGCCCTTCGGCGGGGGGGGGGGGGGGGGGGGGGGCATGTAGTGTCGATTTTAGTCGAGGCTGCGGGGCAGGCTATAACTGGACCCTTGAATGATGAGGACCTATTTTGGATCCCTTCATTTTGTATGACAATTTGGATTTTGTGTGTGTGTGTTTGTGTGCAGCAATATGAGAACTGGAGGCCACACCAGCCCGACAGCTTCTTCTCGTCAGGAGAGGACTGCGTGGTGATGATCTGGCACGAGGACGGACAGTGGAACGACGTCCCCTGCAACTACCATCTGACCTTCACCTGCAAGAAGGGCACAGGTGAACACACGCACACACACAGACACACACACACCTTATGTACAACTAACTACCACCTTATGTACAACTACCATCTGACCTTCACCTGCAAGAAGGGCACAGGTGAACACACGCCTAAAACAGCGCATCAACATTTCCGGGGCATGGACAAATGTGTCCGCGGCAAGACTTATAATTGTCCCCAAGACTTTTCCAAGACATTTTTTACAAAATGGACCCATAGGCCTATACAGTATATGGTCCAGTATTTGGTTCCATTTACACACTAAAGAGTTACAGACCTGTAATGGTCATTCAGGACTGTGTCTCTGGGGGGGGGGACATTATTGTACGCTCCATTTGCATGTCCCTGGTCACGCTTTTGACATTTCAACGGCATTTTGACAAAGACGTCCACCACAAGCCAGCATGACGCTGACCACTGGGCACAGAGGCTGACACACACCTGACATGCATACAACTATACCATCTCTCGTCACATCAATGATGTCATTGGTATAGATAGGCAAGTTTCTGAGCGGTCCACAGCCATGCAGGCAATGGGATTTTTTTGAGTGGCGCTATAGCCCGTCCAATGTCTGCCGTTTTAAATGACGCCATGTGGCAGCCAAGTCCACGCACGCACGCACATGCGTATATGCACATGCGTACACACACACTCACAAAACAGGAAGAAAAAAAAAAAAACTCAATTGTTTCTGACCTGTAATCTTTCCCCCCATGCAGTGTCGTGCAATCAGCCCCCCCTGGTGGAGAATGCTCGTACCTTCGGCAAGATGAGGGAGCGCTATGAGATCAACTCGTTGGTCAGGTACCAGTGTCGCCACGGCTTCATCCAGAGACACATGCCCACCATCCGCTGCCGGGGCGACGGGCGCTGGGACGTCCCTAAAATCACCTGTTTAAGCCGTGAGTTTTTAAACCCCCGTTCTGACCTGAGATCAGATTCGAATTAAGAACGTCTTCTACCATCCTGACGGTTTTCTGAAAAAGCCGTGTTTTCTGTGTCAGTCTTTCTTCGATTTTTCAAAAAAATAGCAGACCTATACAAGCTCGTAGCGCGCCACCGAGTGGCGCGCTACGAGCTTGTATAGGTCTGTAGGTCTGAGCTTGTAGGTCTGCTATTTTTCAATAGCTAAAGCGTGACATGATGCTAACACCATTATCGATATGTGCAAGACATTCAGCCCACCTAACATTACATCTGCTATGGTCTAGTGCAGGGGTGCCCAAAAGGTAGATCGCGATCTACCAGTAGATCACAAAGGCTGTGCCAGGTAGATCACATAACATGCCCCTAAAGAATATTTAATTTAAATATATATATATATATATATATTTTTTTTTTTGGCATCTGCCACTTTAATTAAGTTGACTTGATTGATTGACTGACTGACATAGAAAAGGGGCTGTCAGCTCAAACCCATAATGCAATACTTTGTTTTCAAGAGTTTTGCTGTGCACGAAATCCACAAATGTCAGTAGATTACAAATTAAATACCAAAAAAACCCTCTAGGCCTACTGTACATAGCCTATTCCATTTCTCCCCTTTCCCATTCCAAGTGCATTTGTCTTAAATGTAATGCCAAAGCCATTTTTTAGCAATGCTATTATAATGTTTCCGATGGGTAGATCTTGTTGAGCTGGTCATTTTGAAAGTATAGCTCTCAATTAAAAAAGTGTGGGCACCCCTGGTCTAGTGATGTTGGATGTAGTGCGTGTATCCTTTTTTTACCCCCACAATTTTTGACATGGCTTCTGTTGTGTCTGATGTCAGTGCACGTTGATCTCCATTATGTGCATTTGACTCCATAATTATAACTGTATATGTGCATTTGATGGGAGGCCCCCAAGGTAAGACGGAGGTTCTACGTCCTCCCGCTGGGGGCTCCTCAGCGGTGACAACTGACAGCAATGTGTGTGTGTGTGTGTGTGTGTGTGTGTGTGTGTGTGTGTGTGTGTGTGGGGAGGAATCACCTAACTGGGTTACAAACAGCGGTGGAAAAAGTACTCAAGTGTTTTACCTAAGTAAAGGTGGAAATACTCCGTTATGAGTAAAAGTCCGGAATTGGATTTAAAAATGTACTTGAGTAAAAAGGTATTGGCTTCAAAATGTGCGTCAAAAGTGCCAAAAGTAAAAGTACTCATTTTGCATAATGTCTCATTTCAAGTTTTCAAGTATTTTGAAAATAGCAGATCAGGCTCACAGATAAAAACTACAACAACGAAAAATAACTCGTAGCTACAGTTTTCAACTAAATGTAGTGGAGGTAAAAGCACAATATTTTGGATCTGAGATGTAGTGGAGTAGAAGTAAAAGTATTAGAAATTTGGAAACACTCAAAAGTACAAATACCTCAGAATTACAGTATACTTAAAGGATAATTCCATACTAAAAGGCTTTCTTACCTTTCTTTGTAGTTGTTACGTCCCCACCAAAGAGGTCCAGGTGTTATTTTGTGCAAAAGCTCATTATTCCCCTACCATAAGCCCTAAATGAATTGCATTGAATTGAATGGGAATTGAATGGGGCTATGGGGTGTTGAGCTAATTTGCTTATTTCCATTGCTCAATTCTTTATTTTTTTGTATATGTCCTCTCTTCATAATGTAAATAATATCCCAAGTGGCACACTTTACTACTTATTTCGATGGAAATAAGCAAATTAGCACAAGACCCCATAGCCCCATTCAATTCCCATTCATTTCAATGCAATTCATTGAGGGCTTATGGTAGGGGGAAAAGCCAATAAGGAGTTTTTGCACAAAAAAGACACCTGGACCTCTTTGAATGGGGACGTAACGACTACAAAGAAAGGTAAGAAAGGTAAAAAAAAAAAAAAAGTATTCTATCATGGAATTCTCCTTTAAGTCAATAAATATACTTGAGTTACTTTCCACCACGGGTTTAAAGGTAGAGTCAGTGATTTCACTTAATTCAAATATGACTTATTTTTTTGTTTTGTTGTGATAATCCTCTCTACTATAGACTGTGCTGACCATATAAGGAGTTCCTCCCTGTCCCCAGTTAACCCTGGGGGTCAAAAAACCTTAGGTTTCGTTTTTGTTCTCTATCCGGATTGGATGAAAGTTTGTGTCCCAAGGCAAAAACGAAACCTAAGGGATTATGACTGAAATCACTGACACCCCCTTTAAAAAAAAAGAAAAGGGGGTAAAAAGTAAAGTAACACAAATGGATGGAAAGGTTTAACGGTTGTGATGAAAGTGTCTGATGCCATGTCCTCCGTGTCCTTGCAGCGTCCAGCTACCAGAGGATGTTCACCAGACGGAACCAGAACCAGAACCAGAACCCGCACCAGCACAAACACAGCAGTCTGTACAGCATCAACAACTTCCGGCTGAGGCCCGACGACACCGCCGCCGCCGGCCCCCACGGTCGCCTCCACCAGCGCAACCGCGTACGGAGGCGGACCGCGCACAAGCTAAAGAGACAGTGATTGGCTGCGGCGAGTGCCGTGCCGTGCCGCCCGGGCCTTCTCCTCGACAAACATGCCATGTCGGGACCACACACACACACTGGTGGAACGGACGGACCCCAGGGGGGGACACACACACCCCTCCTGCTTCCATATGGGGGGGGGGGGGGGAACTCCTCCTCCGTTGTGACGGTGGATGGGAATCTGAACGAGATTTTTTTTTTTTTTTTTTTTTTTTTGGTCAAAGACGTTCGTTTTTCGAAGAAAAAAAAAGGATATTGTCATAAATGGACACTGTATTTTTTATAACAATGGGAAGTAAAGGAAAACGCATACCGTCAGCTGGCTACTGGAAAAGAGAAAACACTTCACTACTTCTGGAGAAGAAGATTTACTTCTTAACCGAAACAACTCGCGCATGGAACAAACATATGGACTGGAAAACAGCTTCACACATGACTGTGCTCTTCAAAAAACAAACAAACAAAAAGAAAGAAAGAAACAAAACCAAAGAATCACCCAAGTGTTCCTTATGACCGGAAACCACCTTTTATTTTATGAAATGATAGCGCTTAGGTTATGGCAAGATTTATGATGCAGAGCAGTTTGACCCGGACTTGTATACATAATATCTCTACGTCAAAGCTCTCGGCTTTGAGTATTAAATAATAAATAGTTCTGTTAGAAACAAACCTATACTGGGTTTCTCAGAACACCAGTAGAGGCAACCGGTGATATTAATGCCTCACTCAATGTTTACAATTTACTAGACTGATATATCACATGCATTACACACGTAGGTAAACCTTTATACCGCATGTTCAGTCTTCCATTCATCAAACCTCAAAGATGACTTTTGATGGGTTTTTTTTTTTACAATCACATTCCAGATTATTAAGAGATATAAGAAGCCAGGCCGGGAAATTGTCCAATGCGATTTTATATATATATATTTTGAACTGCTAGCGACCTCCCTCTTTGAACAAACTGTGTCATCTGTGTTGGCCATCCGCGGATCGAGGACAGCGCTCCACGTCGCCATAAATATTTATGATACATAGATTTATACAGAGTGAATATATACAAAAACAAATGGATTCTATTGTATAGTCGTGGGGGGGGGGGGGGGCGGGGGAAAGAACCACAGATGTGTACCGAGGCACAGTCATATAGTCAAACAACCGTTCTTTTAAAAGCAGAAGAAGAAGGGAAGTGTGTCGACTCAAGTCGTGTTGTAATCTCTCCTGTGGTGTTTTGATTCTCTAACTACGGTTTCAGCGCAATTCTTCCCTGCCTTTGTTTGTTTACATCCACTACTACATTTATCGCTTTCACTTGTCCCCACACACACACACACACCGATATTAGTGTCGAGTAGTTTTAGTGATACTAGTCTGTCGTCTCTGCTTCCACCTTTTCTGTTTGTCTTGGGTCAAGGTATTATCTTTCACCGAAGAGAATGTATTTTGTGACACACTTTAAAGAAACAAAAGAAAGAAAGAAGACAACAAAAAAAGGAGACACTTGAACGTAATAATGCCTGTTTTGTTTAACCGGAGATGCGTGTAATTTATTTTCGAGCTGCTTTTTCGTGCTTTCTCGTGGCTTTTGGTCCTGGAACCTCCTCCTTCGACCATGCCCTATAGTCTCTCAAGCCGGATAACTATTCCACAATGTTCCTAAATGTTATAATACCAGCGGTTCTCCGACCTTTTTTTTTAAATTTCAAGAACGCCTGAGAGTGTTCACATTTTGTACACTCTCAGAGTTGAATACAGACCTGTTAAAGGTCTATGTAAATCCCTGGACTCCCACGTTGAGGAGAACCAACTTGCTACATAGATGTCTCGAGAAACTATAGGAAAGAAGCCAGAGAGTCACAATGAGTTTAATGCAAAGCGGATGAAAGTGACTCTTTACCCGGACCTTTACTGTGGACAAACACAGCCTTTCTGCAACGTTATACAAAAGGACAAGAATGGACCAAAGACACACACCCCCCCGTCAGCTGCAATAGCCTTTGTTTTCTAACTTTTACCAAAAAAACACATTGTACAGATATTAATACTGATGGAAATGTGCATTCTCCAGCATTTTGCTCCTTTTGTTTGGTGGGGAAAGAAAAATGTCTGACGTATGTTTTGTTTTGTCTGAGAGTGTGTGATTGTGTGATCGTGTGTGAGAGTGTGTGTGTGTGTGTGTGTGTGTGCGTGTGTGTGTGTGTGTGTGTGTGTGTGTGTGTGTGTGTGTGTGTGTGTGTGTGATTGTGTGTGTGTGTGTGTGTGTGTGAGTGTGTTTCAGCATTAGCGTGCACATAATATCATTTTATATTTATAGTATAATAACATTTTTATTTTTATTTTACAATGTGAATGTCTGGGCTGTTTGTGAATTAAGTTGAATTGAGATGAAGCTGCTTGACCTTGCTCCCAATCACCAAGAGAAATAAAAGAATAAAGTATGCATTTGTTTTCATTGTGTTTAAACCGCTATTAATGTGTTATTTTGTCCAGTCTGGGTAGAGTATATGTTAACACAATTCATTACACGGCTTGGTTGGATACTTGATTCTGATTGGTCAATCGCTGAATAGAGGGTATGCGCGTGACATCATCATAAAAATATAAAAGCCAAAAGAACCAACCTTTTTTTATCTGCTTTCTCTTCAAACAACATGTCCAGTGGTGAAGATTAACTAATTGTGTGCACTTAGTAATTAAGTGCTGTACTTGTACAAGTACAATTCTTGGTTGAGGTAGCCTATATCAGTGATACTCAACCTCAGGCCCGCGGGCCACATCAGGCCCGCGGGACCATTATGACTGGCCCACCAATGAAAATCTAAAAAAAAAGAAGAAAAAAAAAATCTGGAAAATGAAATAAAAATAAATAAATCTGAATGAAGTTATCTTTAATTACATTATTATAAGTAATAGTATTAGAGTTGTACTATTACTCGAACGAAAATAAAAGCTTGGGGGGGGGGGGGGGGGGGGGGGATGCAATGCAAATGAAAGACATATACTGTGTATCCCTATTCCCTGACATAATTTTATAGCTAAACGGACAGAATTCTATTTTATTTGAATGATGTAACCCAGCTGCCATTAATAGTTGGAAATTGCGGAAATTGCGGAAATGATGGAAATGGAAATTGCGGAAATTGCGGAAATGCGGAAATGGAAATTGCGGAAATTGCAGAAATTGCGGAAATGGTAATTGCGGAAATTGCGGAAATGGTGGAAATGGAAATTGTGGAAATTGCGGAAATTGCGGAAATGGAAATTGAGGAAATTGCGGAAATGGTAATTGCGGAAATTGCTCTTCACTTATAGCTATCTATTTTCAGGTAGATTGTTTTATTTTACTCAGTCAGCCATATCACTACTCATTTTTTTTCATGAAAAAGGTCATAGCTGGGTAATCTATTTTCAGGCAAATTGTGTTTATTGTATTTTATTTTACTCAGCCATAACAATTTATGTTCTGTTAACCAACTTGCTGGCTGGCAGGCAGGCAGGCAGACAGCTACTCATAGACTCATTTACATATTGTGTGCATGCACATTGTACTTTGATACATTTTGCGAAAATAAAGCAATTGAAAGAGAGAAGTTATCAAGTATCATTAATGTCGTAATTTTATCTACTGGCCCCTGGCCCCTTGCCATTTTTGTAATGTGGCCCACAGGTAAATCTATTTGAGTATCCCTGGCCTATATACACTGACTTTCTTATATGCCTACGTTAAACCGTATTATATATATATAATATAATAGTATAATAGTAAAATATTGTACTTTTCCTAAACTACGATTAGCTCACAGCTATAGTTACTAGCTCATATTGTGCCGTTTGGCAAGCTTGTAGATTAGCTTTTTTACTGACAGTTAAAATATTTGAAAAGAAGAATACAAAAAAATATCAGTATTGGTACATGGCACTGCAAGTATATATTTTGATGCCAATACTTTTGTACCTTTACTGAAGTATTGGATCACACAGGCCTTTCACTAGTAGGCCTATACATTTTTTTTGTTATATTGTGATCTTTCTACTTTTACTCAAGTAAAGATTCTGAGAACTTCTTCCGCCACTGCACAATATTTCCCAGTCCTTGTTGCACTCCAAACATATTCCAAAGCTAAAATTGGATGCATGCAATACCCCTCTGTCTACAGCAGGTTGTGCTATTGGACTAGGCAATATCCCTCAAGATGGTGTTCTGACTGTTCTCTCAATGTACGGCATGGAGAGACAAAGTCCTAGACCTACCTACTTGTATAATTTGCAAATCTTGTTGTTACGCCCCTTTTGGATAGATAGATCAGATGATATCGTCGCTGTCGGGTGGAAATCTTGTATGTAATAATAATATTGTATGAGTTATTGACACTCCCCCCTGTTGCAGACAGACAGACAGACAGACAGACAGACAGACAGACAGACAGACAGACAGACAGACAGACAGACAGACGGTGAGACAGATAGACAGACAGACATGTACACACAATAGTAAACGAGTGAAATAAACCAACTTACAATGTGATATCAGAGTGAAAACTGCTTAAATATAGATTTATTAAATAAGGGGCACGGTGGCACAGTTGGTAGTGCTAGCTAGTAGTTGGTAGTGCTAGTTGGTAGTGCTAGTGCTAGTTGGTAGTGCTAGCTCACAGCTAGAAGGTCCTGGGTTCGATTCCCGCTCGGGGCACTGTGGGTGCTGGCGGCGTGTTTCCTCCTCCGCGTCATCAGTGCCCATACCCGAAGGTGGGGTTGGCGAAAGGGCCTTTCTGTGTGGAGTTTGCATGTTCTCCCCGTGTCCCCTAGGGTAGATATCCTCACAAAAACATGCAGTAATCCTGGTCTCTAAACTGCCTCCCCCTGGCCAGCCAGGGCGCCTGATGTAGGGGAAAGGAACTGGTTGGAATAACGTGTTCCTTCCACGCGCTACGTCCAACCAGGGAAACTCCCCCCTGTCAGGTGTAAAGGAGCAACTTGGACACTCAGGCATGAAGGGAGCATGAGTTAAGTCCGTTACTCTCCC
This sequence comes from Protomyctophum bolini, assembly GCF_963924005.1. Taxonomy (NCBI): domain Eukaryota; kingdom Metazoa; phylum Chordata; class Actinopteri; order Myctophiformes; family Myctophidae; genus Protomyctophum; species Protomyctophum bolini. The sequence goes on along the minus strand of NC_137867.1, from coordinate 8,327,769 downwards.
CAGGTTGGCGGAGGGTGTGTAGAGCCCAGGATCACAGTAGATGATTGGCACAGGGGTGAAAAATGGGTTACAAAATCGTGGGAAAAAAAAATATTGATTTATTGATTGATTGAAATATGTATTAACAGTTTTCAGAATTACAATTCAAGCACA
>NC_137867.1:8270418-8327416 GCF_963924005.1 Protomyctophum bolini | reverse complement strand
GGTCCGCTTTCTAGTTCATATATAACGCTATGGGGCAAACCCTGGAGTCCCTCAGGGCTCTGTACTGGGGCGTCTTTTCTGTTTTCAACCCTAACACTAAATTATCCTCGCTGAAGGCTTGCAGATCGCATGTCGACGTTTCCCACCACAACACGGATGCATGGGGGTTGAAGTGGTTAAGCATAATAATCACCCCCTAGCCCCTCTCTCTCTCTCTCCACCCACCCGGGTCTGCTCTCAGCACCACCCACCGACAGGCCCCCCGTATAGCCCCTCTCTCCATTCCCCCCGGACCCCTCCATATGCCCCCCCCCCCCCGCCCCCCCCCCCCCCCCCCCCCCTCCTAATGCCACCGGGAACCGCTCCAACCGTCTATAAACCAAATAATGAGAGAAAGCAAACGATCGGTTGCATGTTTTCAATCATCTTTTTTGCTTGTTGTTTTCGCCCCTCTGTTATGTTCCATAAACCTCACGGTCATGGCGGGAGGTAAACGAAGCAAACGCATTACATCTTTAGTAATCAAAGAAAAACGGCTTATAGTTAGTATATAGTGCCATTGTTTGTTTCGACTGATTGAATGCTTTACTAGCACGTTTAGAAAGCGCGGCAGTGCAGTTACAGAAGTTAAAAAGGATATATTATAGCACAAAAAGCCCTCCAGGGGTCTTATAGCCTACTGTATACATGATCTCTTCACGACTTCACCAGTGTGTTGTGTGTGTGTGCGTGTGTGTGTGTGTGTGTGTGTGTGTGTGTGCGTGCGTGTGTGTGTGTGTGTGTGTGTGTGCGTGTGTGTCTGTGTGTGTGTGTGTGTGTGCAAAGCGGTGGTTAGTATAGAAACAGAGAGATGTGTTGTGTGAGCATTAACCCTAACCCTAGGCCTTAAGAATCCTTACTTGGAGTTTATCAGTGTCACTTCAGTTTAAACTCACTTCAGTTCACTTTAGACATATTTAAACTGTACAAGTTGTGTAGGCCTACTTACCGATAACCAAATACCGATTACCAGTGTCGTGATCTCGTGTTGGGTTTATAGCCATGTAGCTATATATATATATATATATCTCGTGTTGTGTTTATAGCAGACTCCTCACTCAAAATGTGCAATTGCAGTCTGGGCAACTCCAAAGCAAACCCCACGTGCCCCAAACATTTTATTTGTTGGCCACCGATTGGACGCTTACCCCATGTGTCGGATCGGTGCATATAGACTGGCATATTGAGCGATATACCGATACTTTTCCGATACCGATACCGGATCGGGACAGCACCGCCAGAATGAACAGATCTACAAGCTCACAGGGTATAAGTAAAGTTCATTTCAATCTGTCCTATAACGGGAATGTGTAGTAAGGATCTATCAAGTAACGATGCAATTCAGGCGTTGGAAAAGGTTATTTATTTACAGGGGTGCCCTGATCCGGGGGGGGGGGGGGGGGAGAGAGAGAGAGAGAGAGAGAGAGAGAGAGGGGACGAGTGTGAAAGAGGGAGGCGTTATTAAGGAAGAAGGGAATGATAGTTTGAGAAATGAAAGAGCGGAAAAGACAGAGACAAATGGAGTGAGAGAGAGTGTGAGTCAGAGAGAGGAGGGGAGGGAGAGAGAGAGAGAGAGAGATTAATAGTAAACGAGATTAAAAAAGAAGAGAAGAGAGTTTGCACGTCGGATGCAGGATGAGTGCAATTAGTGTTTTTCGGTGATGTTGTTGAACCATTAATATGGGTCTCAGACGTGAGTCCCCCCCCCCCCCCCCCCCACCCACACCCCTCCCTTCCCAGACAGGGGTCCGCTCAGGGGAGGTGGAAGTCCAACCGGGAAGTGAGGAAGAGAGGAGAGGGGAGGGGGGGGGGAGGGGAGGGGGGGGGGTTGGATAAGGGGGGGGGGGGGGGGGGGGCAATCCCTATACTCTTCTCTCTTTTCACACAGTGCATGCTGCATGGCCCCCGGGAGAAGCACAAAGACTGCTCTGTGAGAGGGCTCAGGATGTGCACAGGGCTTATTGGATTGGAGAGAGAGAGAGAGAGAGAGAGAGAGAGAGAGAAGCCTCCCCAGAATCATCTTGGCAAAGAGGAGGAAAAAGAAAAGAGAAAAGAAAAAAGGAACTTTTAAGTATTCGCGATCGCGAGCAATAAATGCAGCCATGCTCGGCGATAAACTGGCCCACGCGGTGAAATCCTCTCCGGTGGTTTAACCCATTCTGACCTGAGATCAGATTCATACGAGGTTTCCACTGGACCACACACTGGTCTGATTATAACCCATTCTGACCTGAGATCAGATTCTAAAAAATGCCTGTCGTTCTTCGATTCTTTTCAAAAATAGCAGACCAAAATGGTTCCCGTTCAGAATGGCTTAACTCTGTTAACAAACTTATGTTTGTACGCCCGACCGCCCGCCCGCAGAGTAGATTTTCTCTCTTCTTCTTTTTTTTGCAGCCGAAAGCATTGGAGATTATGTTTTCGGTTCTGTCCGTCCGTGTCTGTTGAACGGCTATTCTCCAATCTCCTGCACTGCCGGATCGACCAGTGTGAAACGTTGCACGCACACTCCCAAGTATATAGGCCATGAGGAAGAACCCCAAATCTTTCAAATCCACCTAATGGTGGCGCTATACAAGGGGCCCTTCACATTTTTAGGCTGTATCTCTTCAACAGCAGATTGTATACAATCAAACATTTCTTTTTTACTGGATTTCTTGGATAATAACAACACCATTTGAACACATTATATATAGCGCCAAAGTCATGAAATCAATATACTGTATATACGTATACATCAGACATCAGATTTCTTATATACACCATTTTGATTGTCTATATAACCGCCTTCCAAAATATGCATTGTCTACCCCTAGGTAGACGACCTGGCCTGGCGGGGACCAGCCCTGCAGCAGGTTCTCTAGTTGTACAAGTATAAGTGTTTGCGTATATAGGGCTGATTCTGGGGGGGAAAGTGAGACATTTTCCCACCCTCAAATAATAATAATTGTCAAGATTATCAAGGTATATCTGAGAGAAATGGAGATAGAGATTCAAAGACATTGTTGAGTAATTGGAACATCTGTTTGTGATCAGTACATAAGGGCTGTTACAGGGAGCAGACATTTAAGTGGGTGTGTGTGTGTGTGTGTGTGTGTGTGTTGGTGTTACGTAAGGACAGTGCATTTTACAGTGCACTCACATACCCAACTCTTTGCATTTAAAGAGGCATTATGTAACTTTTTTTCTTTTATGAATACATTTAAAGTTTTGTATGGTAGAGCACAATATAACCTTTGGGGGGGCGGGGGGTTCTGATTTGTCTCGCTGCTCTTCTGTTATATTGAGACATCGTTAGATCGTGTCAAAGGTCATGCCTCTCCTAGACACAGGGTCAGACGGACCTTTTGACCTAACGGCTGGGATTCAATGCATCATCCGAACAAGGAATGTGCAGTGGATGGAGGCGGCGGGTATAGAGAGTACACTCTTCCATTGAGACATTACAGTACAGTATATACTGTATATAGACCCATAGAGTTATATATAGTGGTTCCCAAAGTGGGGTCCGGGGACCCCCGGGAGTCCTTGAGGGAGTTCCAGGGGGTCCCTGCAGCTAAATGATAGTTAAACTAACAGTGATTTTTACAATATAAATTGGGCGTCCCAGAGACAGGAATGCCATTAAATGGGAGGTCCGTATAGACTAATGCATGTCAAACTGGGGGGGGGGGGGGGTCCTTGAAATTAAACCGGAGGTCTGCCGGGAAGTACCACTGTTGGCTATGGCTATAGCCCGAGTGGAAGTACCACTGTTGGCTATGGCTATAGCCCGAGTGGAAGTACCACTGTTGGCTATGGCTATAGCCTGAGTGGAAGTACCACTGTTGGCTATGGCTAGCCCGAGTGGAAGTACCACTGTTGGCTATGGCTATAGCCCGAGTGGAAGTACCACTGTTGGCTATGGCTAGCCCGAGTGGAAGTACCACTGTTGGCTATGGCTATAGCCCGAGTGGAAGTACCACTGTTGGCTGTGGCTATAGCCCGAGTGGAAGTACCACTGTTGGCTGTGGCTAGCCCGAGTGGAAGTACCACTGTTGGCTATGGCTATAGCCCGAGTGGAAGTACCACTGTTGGCTATGGCTATAGCCCGAGTGGAAGTACCACTGTTGGCTGTGGCTATAGCCCGAGTGGAAGTACCACTGTTGGCTGTGGCTATAGCCCGAGTGGAAGTACCACTGTTGGCTATGGCTAGCCCGAGTGGAAGTACCACTGTTGGCTGTGGCTAGCCTATAGCCCGAGTGGAAGTACCACTGTTGGCTGTGGCTAGCCTATAGCCCGAGTGGAAGTACCACTGTTGGCTGTGGCTATAGCCCGAGTGGAAGTACCACTGTTGGCTATGGCTATAGCCCGAGTGGAAGTACCACTGTTGGCTATGGCTATAGCCCGAGTGGAAGTACCACTGTTGGCTATGGCTATAGCCCGAGTGGAAGTACCACTGTTGGCTATGGCTATAGCCCGAGTGGAAGTACCACTGTTGGCTATGGCTAGCCCGAGTGGAAGTACCACTGTTGGCTATGGCTATAGCCCGAGTGGAAGTACCACTGTTGGCTGTGGCTAGCCCGAGCGCGGTCTCAACTTTGAGGTCAACTTCTGCGGCCATGACGTCCGTCCGTCCGTCCAACCTCCATGAACGTCATGCCGTTCCATATTTGGCCAGTATAGGGTATCCGCGCGGCTTCAGCGTTTGGCCATGCCGCTATATGGGCATGGTGGTGTCGGGTATAGACGCATAACACGTCCTGCTTGACGAGCAGTCTTGCCTAAAGCTCACAAGTGCAGTCAGTATTCCCCCTGTCGTCCTATAGGAGAGCAGTGGAAGTATATAGTTCTTCTTCCCACATGCATTTCACATGCATTTCAATTCAAAAGTATAACAGAGCTATACAAGCTAAAAACGTGTTTTTCAAGCTTGTGGATCTGCCATTGTGTAACGCTTTATAGTGTGATCACGTATAGGGGCGTTAATTTTACGGACAAAAAAATCCGGAGATACGAGTTTTCGGCCCCCACGACAGTCATGAACGATATCAAACCTATACGGATGGCGGCTTAAACCCATTTCGACCTACGTTCAATTCCATCGTCTTCTAAATCCTGACAGTTTTCTGAAGAAAAAACATGTTTCTTTGTCAGTGGTGTATATTTCATGTCAAGGACCCCAAAAAAGTATGTATTTGGCCTCCGACCACCAACTGAAAATATGTAGCTCCAGGGACCCCCCTCCCCAGAAGCAAAGATTTGAGTTAAAAACGTTCGCTCTGAAAGAATATAAACTTATTATATAACATTTGCGCCACATTTTCACCCAAAAAAAAAAAAACGGCAGACCTACAAGCTCGCTTGCAGATCTAGCTATTTTTCAATAGCTTAAATTATAACACAATTATTACAATTATTCCCGACCCAGAGAACTGGTTGATTTAGCACTCTTGTCCTTGCGCAGTGTACCGTTCCCATACCAAAGCGCCACGCGGATCAGATAATGGCAGTAACAGAGAGAGAGAGAGAGAGAGAGAGAGAGAGAGAGAGAGAGAGAGAGAGAAATACGATGGCTATCTGAGGCCATAAATGGAACCGTCTGGTGATCGGCAAACAAGAAGCACAGTCACCGAGGAGGACTGTCACGCAGAACGCTGTTTCCAGTTAGTCTCTCTCGCTCTTTATTTTACCTTTTCCTGCCCCCACCCCCCCCCCCCCCCCGTTTCATCTGTTTTTACAAGTCAGCGCTCCTGGCACTGTTCTTTGCCTCTCGGCTTGGCATGACATTTAATTTGTTTTGATTAAAACAATGAATTTTGACAGTACATGAATGGGAACACACCGCGTCGAGTGTAGAGAGAACTGGAATATTCCGGTTGTCTTTGTAGAGGGGGGGGGGGGGGGGGGGTGAAAGCTCACAATCTGTTAGGCGGGCTTATAGGAGGGGATTTTTATAAGAGGTCCCTCATTAGATTAGTACAGATGTGGAAAAATTAATATTCTCTCCGCTAAGCGGAGAGATTTGTCATCGGGGTCCTAATTCTTTGTCTTTCGGGGCCTCTTATTGCCTTCCTATCCTATAGCATAACCGATGCGATAAGAACTCAATTTCCTCACTTATCGGTTTCTGTTATCGTTGCCGCTGAGTCATCGACCGTTCCCAGCAGGCCAACTTGGGAACCTGGCACTCGCCCCGATCTGTAGGGTCACTGTAGATTAAACACTTGGCTCCCATTATACAGTGTATATATATATATATATATATATATATATATATATATATATTAACCATGTGTGTTCCGTTCTCCCCGCGAGTACCCTTTTAGTGTATAGGTCTTAGGTTTTTATCAAAGCACACACATTTCATTAAGCTCTATACTTGCAGTCGGAGACTTCCATCTGTTTCCAATCTGGACGCTTCGTGAAAAAAAAAAAAGAAGAAAAGTCCCAACGTTGGCGATTGGAAACAGAGGCGGCAGTGGACATCTCTCTCTCTCTCTCTCTCCACCTTGTAGCGCTTTGTTCGCTCTCACAAAGGCAGAACGCAGCGTCGAGTGCTTTAAAACCACTGGTCCAGCAGGGGACCCCCAGGTTGTTTCTTTTTTTCTTTCTTTTCCTTTTTTTTTTTTTTTAGACCTCTCCAACGTCTGGCTTTCGGAAATTATGTCATAAGGCAACCGGGTCTATGGACTTTTTACTTGTTTAGAGCACTTTAAACAAACAGAGTAGCAGCCACGTCTATGGACTTTTAGCACGTTAAGTGCCGCCATAATACGTGTTGGCCACTAGTGGTGTAGTTCGCTCACGCCGGCGGATTGGGCAGAATTACTATACTCAAGCAAAATGAGAGAAGAATTAGCGCACAATTTGGGCTGTATTTTGCATGTCTTAAGTACCAGGTCTTATTACCTAACTTGAGTAAACTAAAGACCTGGAGGCGTGATCAATGCTCTTTGGCCACTCAGAATAGCCTAAATGGCATTGATCACGCCTCCAGGTCTTTAGTTTACTCAAGTTAGGTAATAAGACCTGCTATACTTAAGACACACAAAATACAGCCCAATGTCTCTATCTTTCTCCAGAAACGTTAATCATTTACTCACGGCGACGCCGCGGAAATTCTGAAATCAGACGTGAACCTCGGAGGGATGATCAACACCACATAGTCAGCGCCGTCGTTTCAGAGAAAACAGCGCGAGAGAAGATCGTAATTTCAACAAGACTCTATGGATGCACACATGTTCCGTCCGGGCGGGGGGTGAGCAAAGGCGTTGCAACCAGCTAAGGGCTAAAAACCGTTTCATATCCATATAAAGCGATGTGAAACGTATATATATATATATATATATATATATATATATATATATATATATACACACGTCAGCAGCAGACAATGTGTTTAATTTTTGGGGGGGAAGTCCCATTTGGTTCCAATTGTAAACGCAATGTATACTCTAATGCATACATTGAGGGCAGGGCCGTAATTTTCAATAATGCTGACATTACACAAAAGCTAATAGCTGCACAACAGAGTCTGTGGTCTAATGGAAATCAATCTAGGCGTCCTTGAAAAAAAATGGTTGCTGCAGTGCAGAATCACCGGTTTCAGCTGAAAAAGTGAGCATGACGCAGTGGAAGCAATTGAAGCTGCATTATTTCCACGCCAGGTGGCTCGCTGTGACCCCACCCATGTCCTTGGCCCCGGGCTCCGCCAGGGACCCTCAAAAGTGAATGAGTCTATGAGGTTTTATGGCTCCTTAAATCAAATCAGGAGTAAAAAGCACTCCGAGATATAAATTTGGAGGCTTGTCTGGGCTTCCTGCATGGGCTGCGCTCGTCAAATCGGCAGGGGAGCATTCCGCCCAAGCTGTCCCTCAGCACTCTCTGACTGATGTTTAATATCTGCTTTGTCATCTACGGTGAATGGAGACATTTTGTCGGCCTCGTTCCTGCTGCGAAGCTCCGGCGCGATATCTCTCAGGACTTGTTGTAGTTTCGTTTAAAACACGACTAAACTAGACCCTTCCGTTTGCCGCATGCGTTTGATTGAGTTAGCCAACTTTCCTGTCTCTGCTCTGCAATAGACTTTTATGTCATTGTTCATTGTTGCATAATTGTGTTTCCTTTGCTTGCTGTTCCGTGTAGAGCACACTAAATTGCCTCGTTGTTGAAATGTGTCATACCAATAAAATGGCCTTGCTTTGTATTTTTTTGTATATACATCAGTGGTGGTAAGTAAGTACTATACTGTATACACCAACACAAACCTTTGGTCTGGGGACCCCCAAATAATATTTTGGCCATAGTCTCACGATATCTCCACGCCCACCCCCAAAATTCAAATAGACGCCGACAATACTCTTAGAATATTCCATGAAGTGTTATATGCATGTACATACCTGTAGTCCTATATGTAAACTAATTTTGAACCATTCAGTTGCAAAACAATCGACACATTCAAATATGAAATCACCCCAGCAAAGCAAAATGCAATACAAATAAATAATTACAAATCTAAGTATAATTCCAAAATGCAACTGAATGGCAGGATATTAAGAGTTTCTTGGGATGGTTACACACATATTTTCCTCAAACGTTTTAGTAATACAGTGTTACAGCTGTTTTAATTAGATGGTTTGGCCTGGTGTTGGAACAGGTGGAGTCAATCTTGGTTTGATTGGGACACACACAGCAACACCATATGCTCTGTATTTGCTTTCGACACATCAGTGAATAAGCTCTTCTTGCATACATATTCAAAACAATAATAAGTATATTCTGAAATAATATTCGTTATTGTGCTTCTACTGAATTAGACCTATTTAACTGAGTAAAAAAAAAACGTACAGTAACACCTACATACAGTATACTGTAGATAGTGAAATTGGTGGGTGCACAGTTCCGCTGTTAAAATAGGGGCCCGAGATTATTCATAATTAATGCAATCATTAATAAAACATTGTCCAAATATGGCACAATTTGCCAATCTATAAAGCACACAATGCCAAGCTATAAACGCTGTATCGTTACGGAGGTCTAAATGCTTACAAAACCATGGTTCCTTCAAATAAAAGGGTTTGATGATGATCTCATGCAGAGCTTTGCTACCTTTATGCACGTAATGGCAGCATCTATATTGCGGTGAAATCTTTGGCTGGAAACCGCTTTCCCCACAATGACATGCAAACGGAAAATACACGGCCCCCGAGGGACCCCGCGCTCAACCACATAGGGCTTTAACCCATTCTGAACGGGAACCCATTTTGGTGATGGCATCATGCTATGCTTTAGCTGTTGAAAAATAGCAGATCTACAAGCTCATAGCGCGCCACCGAGTGGCGCGCTACGAGCTTGTAGGTCTACTATTTTTGAAAAATCTAAGAACGACTGACATTTTTAGAATCTGATCTCAGGTCAGAATGGTTTCATCAGACCAGTGTGTGTCCAGTGGAAACCTCGTATGAATCTGATCTCAGGTCAGAACGGGTTAAAGTGTCGAAGAGCTTTAACCTCTGCTGCTGTATGCGTCACTCATGAATTGCTAACGGTTTGGGGAACGCTGTGTTATACATGATAAGGGTTGGTAGATGAGTAACCACCAACCAGTCAAACAAAGGTGAGTAATAAGGGGAAGAGGAAGAGTGTGGGAAGCAGGGGAAAGAGAAAAGCCAGGCCCGTTATTTGATGACTTATACTCATGGTGAAATGTTTACGGTACATAATATACCGCAAAGAGCAGAAGTATAAATGTGCTATAGATCGCTTTCCCGTGAATGATGATGTGGTACAATAATACCTCTCTACGCCTGGCCGAGGGAAAATGCCTGACCCTGCCAGTGCAACCCATAGAAACCAAACCTAGATGTGAATACATGTATGTATGTATGTATGTATGTGCAACGCCCGGGATTTGAATTCGGGCCTCCCGCGTGAAAGTCCTACAACTTAACCACTAGACCAAAGGGATATCCCCATGGACTGGGAGAGATATTAGACTTTTGAGGCCATCAGGCAGAGGCTGTGAGCCACTGCTACACTCACCCCCCCCCCCCCCTCCGGGTCACAGCACCAATGCAACGCCCGGTATTTGAACTTGGGCCTCCCAGTCAATGGGATATCCCCATGGACTGGGGGAAATATTAGACTTTTGAGGCCATCAGGCAGAGGCTGTGAGCCACTGCTACATGTATGTATGTATGTATGTATGTATGTATGTATGTATAATATACATAGAACATATATTATATCTCTGTATCTGTCCAGTCTGCCTGTGTCTGAAGAGTGGAGTGGTTAAGTAATCAATTTGCAGGTGCCAAGCGCAGTTGTTGACCTGTGTGACACTATAGATTGACCTTATGATCAAGTAGGGCGTTGATTTGTAAAAAAAAAAAATCACACCCGTTTGAAGTGAGTGGTGCAACTCCGTGTGGGGGTCCCCGGGGGGTCCCGGAAGTTCCGCAGAATGGGATCGCACCCATGAGGGTGCCGGCCCGGTTCCGGCGAGCCGCCCGCGTCCGAAACGGTAGAGAAATAACAGTTACCATGTGGGGGTCCACGGGGGGTCCCCGGAACATCCCGACCCCCAGGAACGCATCCAAGGGGCCGGGCCGGTTCCGGCGAGCCGCCACTTGTCCGAAACGGTTGAGAAATGACAGAGTTACCGTGTGGGGTATACTGTACTGTCACTTTACTGTACTGGCACACCCAAAATCATCATATATACAGTTAATATGTGCGTGTTTGTGTGTGTGTGTGTGTGTGTGTGTTAGGTTGCGCACAAATGGTGAGAAACAACCGTGCTGTTTTCGTGCTCAGACACAGCCACCCACCCACTCAGCCAGCCACACACACACATAGCTCCGTAAGGGAGTGGTTGCACCACTCAAAAAGTTAGAGTAAGGAGATAAGAGGTTTCTGCACGACTTGTTTATTTCCCACGGCTGGGTCGAAGGGGGGCAGGGGTATACGTACAGCATGCCTGTTCCTGTTCAGTGAGTGGTCTGTTGTGAGGAGAGCAGATAGATAGATAGTGCTTTCATCCTATCCTGACACACTTTGGGAGGGCTGCCAGTCCTGACAGGCTGCCTAAACTTAGACCGCCACTTGTACTTCCTCATCCGATTCCTGGAGGGTCCACGGATTCCGTGCCTGGAAGTGATGATGATGTGTGACTTTCTAACATGAGACCGGCGGTTTGTTCAGGACACTGGGAACCAAGTGTTCCCAAATGTCCTCAAGACACTCCGACACTAACTCTGGGGGAGCCCGGGTTATAGAAACTGGCAACCTTGCGGTTACCATCCAGCCACTCGACCCCTGAGCCACCACCGCACATACACACACACACACACACACACACACACACACACACACACACACACACACACGCACACACACACACACACACACACACACACACACAGACAGACAGACAGACACACACTTAGGTGGGGGGCACCAAAGATCACAGGGCCTTTGGATGTATAGAGCAGGGGTTCCCAACCTTTCGGTTACCACAGACCGGCTGACAGTTTAAAAACATCAATCGTACCAAGACGAGACACAGAAGTTGACTGGCAGACACTCACTACATAATCCAGAAATTGCTGCAAATGAGTCACAGACTCAATCATCAACGCACGTGAAACTAAAACCCAAACGACACCAAAGGGCTGGTTGGGACAAAATGTTTTTTTAAGGTATAGACCACACTAATGCAAGTCATTGCAACTCAATGAGTTCTGAACTGCATTGGTGTGGTTCACCTTAAAACTGTTTTGTCCCAACCCGACCTGGTGTGGAAATTGGGCTTAAAGGACAATTCCTTGCTAGAAAGCTTTCTTACCTTTATTCGTAGTTGTTACGTTACGTCTCCAACAAAGAGGTCCAGGTGTCATTGTGTGCAAAAATGCAGTGCCCTGCCCAGCCTCGTCATTCTACCTCTGACCTCGCCTGTGACCGTAGAGGGCCACGTTTTTCCGATGTGGTCCGCCCATGTGACACCTATAGTGCCAGTCGTATAGCATTCTTGTACTATGCGCCTTGTCTATAGGCCTCGCACAGCGGCACCGGTGACATCTCCCGGGGCCCGGATCTCACGCAACTCTCCTCATACGGTGCCGAGCATTCCAGGCGAGAGTACCCTCCGGACCTTCATATCAGATCCTGTTCCGTTGAAACGGTCCATGCAGGCCCGTGACATTTGATACTACCTCGGGCGTAGTACCTTATTGGCAGTGGCAACGCTTTTGTCCAGCCGTGTTGAAGGACATCACTTTTGTTCTCTTGGCATTGAGCTTAAGGCCGATCTTCCTGCACTCTTTTTCTACTGCCAGTAGTTGTTCCCTTCCTTTCTCTACTGCGTCATCTGCAGTCCAAGGTCGGCAGTTGTGATGGGATGTACTCTGTGTCTAAGTCTGCCATACAAGAAGTGTATAGGTGGGTGCAGGGGGGTTAGTTGTAACCTGCCATGCATGTGGGGAGCCACGGGTCATTTTAACCCGCAAACGGGTTAGCTTTAACCTGCCGTGAATGTCGGGAGCCACGGGTGAGTTTTAACCCGGCAACGCATGTCGGGAGCGACTGTGTTGTCAGACTCTTAAGCCCTGACCAAACCAAAGGGTCGCCATGGTGACCCTTTGGTGTGGTTTGCAGGGGCCATTGAATTCCATGCGTTGAATCACTTGGGACAACTTGGGACGACGTGCAACGGGACATAATCACACCGCTGGGACAGCGCTGTAAAACCGTCTCGACCCTTTGGTGTGGTAAGGGCTTTAGTATGATTGTCTAACCAACGTATGCACCCCGGCCCCCTGAGCCGGAGGGTTCCCGGTTCCATCCCCAGCTCAAGGTTTAGTGTCCTTGAGCAACACGCTGAACCCCAAACCGCTCCCGATGAGCTGGTGCATGTTTTCCTCTGCTGTCGTGCGTGCGTGCGTGTGAATGTGCATGTGCATGCGCGTCAGTGTGTGTGCGTGCGCGTCAGTGTGTGTGTGTGTGTGTGTGTGTGTGTGTGCGTGTGCGTGCGTGCATGCGTGCTTTTCATGAAAGCTGTAATGTGTAACGGTATACTCCACAGTCAGTCCAAACAGACTGGAAAACATCTCTGCAGTATATAAATGCAGTCCACTTACATCAGAGCAGAGTCCGTCATGCCATACGACATGTCTACCCGTGAGCCCATCACTTACAGTATACACTGAAACACAGGTCAAATGAATCCACTTACTGTAAACCAGTTCAGCCTTCAGACATGGTCCATTTGGTTTATGATGCGTCACTGACTCACATGTGTGCTGTTCCATATACGCATGCACCTAACCAATACACTGTATGCGCTCGCGCGCGGGCGTGTGTGTGTGTGTGTGTGTGTGTGTGTACTGTGTGTGTGTGTGTGTGTGTGTGTACTGTGTGTGTGAGCATGTGTTGCGCGTATGCGTGCATGCGTGTGCTCGCCAACAGCTTGTATAAAACGCACTGCCAAGCCTGCAACACACCCTCAATAGTGAAGGACTTTACAACAAATGACGTTTTTAAGTCAAAGTGAGGGAGTAACCGTTTCCACTGCGAGGCGTCCAGTGCTCTAGTTGCCATCAGTAACAGAATGTTTGCAACACAGCGCTGCGTCAGCGAGCGTTTGCATCATTTTACTGCTCTTAATGGGCTGTCTGACCGCTTCATGAGCTAAGCTAGCCAGCCATGTTTTCTAAACAGACATGCTTTTATTATTGACAAATGTCAGGATTGCGTGTGTCAGATCTGCATGCAGTGTTGTTGCCAAATACGCTCGGGATGAATAAAGTCATATATCTTCTCTTGTACAATACATGTAATTGGTTGCCGTTTGGTGTGAAAACTGCAGGTCAAATGCAGACAAATGTGTCAGTGCCAGTGACGTATATGGCAGTGAGCAGTCGTCATCATAACTGGCGTTATCTTCGCCTCAGGAAATCATTGTGGTCACTTTCCCACACTCTGCAGCCAGAATGGTCAACAGATGCTGCAGCTATCATACACTGTCATAATGTGCGGCTATCATACAACCATATGCTAATGTGCAGCTATCCCAAACCCTGGCAGTCAGGGCAATAAACGCTCTCACCAGAAGATTATTTACTATTCTGTTCCTATCTGCATGGTCACAACTCTGACTCGAATCGAACTTTGCAGCGATTGGCGTGGCAACTAGCTCACTTTAGCTTGCTCGGTGGTGCCTCACGTGGCTCAAGTTCGCTTGAGACGGGGTGCCTCCGTCGCAGTCAAAAGCTATACTGAATCGACAAAAAAAAAAGAGTCGTGGCAAGAGGCACTTAGTCCACGTTGTCCACAGAATCGGGGCGAGGTTATAAGCACAAGATGTGCAGGATTTAGAATGTAGCCTATCCTACAACCACATGCTAATGTACGGCTATCATACAACCACATGCTAATGTACGGCTATCATACAACCACATGCTAATGTACAGCTATCATACAACCACATGCTAATGTACAGCTATCATACAACCACATGCTAATGTACAGCTATCATACAACCACATGCTAATGTACGGCTATCATACAACCACATGCTAATGTACGGCTATCATACAACCACATGCTAATGTACAGCTATCATACAACCACATGCTAATGTGCAGCTATCATACAACCACATGCTAATGTACAGCTATCATACAACCACATGCTAATGTACAGCTATCATACAACCACATGCTAATGTACAGCTATCATACAACCACATGCTAATGTACAGCTATCATACAACCACATGCTAATGTGCAGCTATCATACAACCACATGCTAATGTGCAGCTACTGTATCATACAACCACATGCTAATGTGCAGCTATCATACAACGACATGCTAATGTACAGCTATCATACAACCACATGCTAATGTACAGCTATCATACAACCACATGCTAATGTACAGCTATCATACAACCACATGCTAATGTGCAGCTATCATACAACCACATGCTAATGTGCAGCTACTGTATCATACAACCACATGCTAATGTGCAGCTATCATACAACCACATGCTAATGTACAGCTATCATATAACTACATGCTAATGTACAGCTATCATACAACAACATGCTAATGTGCAGCTATCATACAACGACATGCTAATGTACAGCTATCATACAACCACATGCTAATGTACAGCTATCATACAACAACATGCTAATGTGCAGCTATCATACAACGACATGCTAATGTACAGCTATCATACAACCACATGCTAATGTGCAGCTATCATATAACTACATGCTAATGTACAGCTATCATACAACTGCATGCTAATGCAGTACTTCTACTTGTAACAGGGTGTCTGTCTTGCACTTGCTATAAAGAGTCTCATCCACAAAAGCAGCTGTCCTGAAATTGGGATCCTTGACAGGGTTCCAGGGGGTTATATATCATCGGAATCAGCTTAACCACTTTACCTCTGTATACGTCTGCTATTTGAAAAACCCGACCTAACATGTGTTAGATACATATCATGCATAATGTATATGGCTGGCTCCTCCCACAAGTGGAAGGGGAATCTTTTGTTGGAGATAATGTAGCCTAAAGATGTGGTGGTGGTGGTGGTGGGTGGAGGACGTCGTATCGTAAACAAACGATCTTAACATCTGACATCCAACATTTGTTGGATGTAGTGATACAATCTATTCTTATTGTGGTGCGACGATGACAGCTGTGTATGATTTCAAGACAAAAGCCTTTATTTATGAGAACGTGATTTACAGTCTGGGGGTTTGGGGTTAAGAGTGTCTATAAAATGAGAGATATTGCTGAATCGGGAGGAAAAGGTTGGAGCAGTGCTCTCTGTAGTTTCAGTATATTGATATGCTAAACAACAAACGCAGAAAAATCAAACACTATATTATCTAGAGCTTATGTACATTTGGCATACGTCCTGTACAGCTTACAGTATGTCAATTTGCATTATGATTAACCCATAACAACCCCCTGCTCTTCTCTGGAATTGAAATTAAGCATTTTTTCTGGGTGCTGTGTGTGGATGTGCTGGGATAATTAGCTATACCAACAAGGACATATTTCATTAAAACGCCTGCATTAATATGTCAGTGGTAACATGACATAAGTTGGCCATGTGAGGATGATTAGACATATTCAATAAATGTGTCACACTTCTCGGGCGGAAACCTTGCATCTCCATGTTTCACCTTTTATTTCCGTACTTCGTTGTGCAAAAGTCTGCGCGATCTACGAGCTCATAAAACATCCCATCACACCGCCGTGTGAGCTTGTAGGCCGTGGTTAAGCCTACGGATTGTATCTGCATGTGGAAACCTCAAAACGTACTCTTCAGGATTCAAATAAAAGAATAGTAAGCTTGCAGATCTGCTACTTTTTTTTCTCCTATATTATTATACCACAATTTTGTAACCTTTTTTTTTTTCAGCCGGTGCCAATTGCCTACCTACGCTCTAATCCTGCAGGCGCTACCCTCCCTCTGCCAACCTGGGGAGAGGCCAGAACTGAGCTCATGCTTCCTTCAATGCATGAGAAGGGAGCAGGCATTGATATATAGGACGTAGAACAAACACATTATTCCAACCAGTCCTTTCACCTCCATTAGGCGCCACAGCTGACCAAGGGGGGGCAGTATAGAGACGAGGACTACTGCATGGTTTTTGTGAGGGCACCTACCCTAGGGGACACGGGGAGAACATGCAAAGTTGCAAACTCCACACAGAAAAGGCCCTTTCGCCAACCCCACCTATAGGGTATGGACGCTGATGACGCTGAGAGGAGAGAACACGCCCCCAGCGCCCCCGGTGGGAATCGAACCTAGCTGTGAGTCAGATCTGCTACTTTTGATGCTTTCGTGCGACGCTGTATAGTATCAAGTATAGGGCGTGAATTTACACATTTAAAATATGGAGATAAGAGGTTTCTGCCCCAGCAACGACACATTACGTTACAGTAGGTGTTCTGTTTCACCATAACTGCCCACGGGGTCTCTTCCAGTTCCGAGTCTGACTGTGGTTTCTGTTCTCTGCTTCCGACCCTGAAGTAACGGGGTGCTTATAATAACAAACCTGATCAACCCCTTGATCAAAAAACAAAGGCAGCGGATTAGATGAAAAAAAACTATGTGCCGAGAAGACGTCCCAGTGCACATGAACACGTGCGCAACAACCCAGGGGACGACACCGTCACCCTCCGCCGAACATCAGTCACACAATCTAACAAGGACACGAGGAAGTGCCAAAAAAGACGGCAGCATCGATCACGTCACTGGACGCCAGTTTTACGGTGGCTTTGTTCTTTTTAACCCGTTAAGACCGGCGAAAGCATCCGTGTATAGATTTTAACCACTTCAACCATGACTTTATACTGAAACAAATAGCAGATCTATACAAGCTCGTATAGCACGGCACAAAGTGATGCGCTATATGAGCTTGTATATCTGCTGTTTAAAAAAAAACTTGACGATTTGAATTTATATTTTTAAGCGAGCATGTCTTTACTCAAATCTTTGTTTTTCCGGCATACAATATTTTGAGATGGGGGTCGGCGGCCAAGAAATATATAACCGTGGGGGTCCTTGACGTAAGCAGCACTGACATATTATTCCCACAACTGTTCCTGAAACATAGGATTTAGAAGACGGAATCGGAGTCGGGGGCCTTAGCGGGTTAAATCCTGTCATCTTCTCATGACTGGTGACTGTTCCCCTGGAACAGGGTGCAGTGGCGGAGCCACTGGGATGCATCTACATAGCAGTTGCTCCAGAGCCAAATCCATAAGTCTTCATAACTGTTATATCATGTCGCATCTGCTGGAGAGGTTTCTTTCTTCCCCCCCCCCCCCCCCCCCCGACTGTTATATAATTTTGTTTGCATGTGATGTTTATTGGGCTGGAGGCCTGAAGCCCGCATGGATCATAACTTTAACTCGGTATATACGTCCATGTGCAGCTGAAGAGACAAGAGTTCCTCCTGGCATCGGAACCACGTGGCGCTGCCCGTCTCACGTGCATGGGCCGTGGCAGAGCGCTGCTATATATATATATATATATACGTGGAACTGTGTCACGCTACGCACACACTGTGCACATCGGACACGCAAGCACGCGCACACACACGCACACGCACGCGCGCACACACACACACACGCACGCACACACACGCACACACACGCGCACGCACGCACGCACGCACGCACGCACACACACACACACACACACACACACACACACACACACACACACACACACACACACACGCGCCATGCTGTCGGGCAGAAACCTCATCTCCATCTGAAAAGATTACTGTAGGTGCCATAGTTTTGTACTAGTTTTGGCGCGAGACATGGCCAAAGTATTTCCGGGGGTCCCATGGAGCCAAAAATGTTGAGAACCCCTGTATTAATGCATAGTTTAAGGTATTATGTATTCATGCATCTGTGACTTGTGTTATGTTATTTGTGTACCCTGTTTCATGGTTTTAGTTAGTTAGTGTTTTACCTTGTTACTGTGATGTTGTACACTGTATTTTTCCTTGTTTCTTAGTTGCAGTTTTGCTTTACACTGTGAACTGTTATTTTGTAGTCTTGTTTTGTGCCTTCCTGTCTGCCCCTGTAGTTCTGTTCCTGTCTTGTCTCACTAGTCCTGTGATTGCCCGTGTTTCCACCTGTGTTCCCCTTAGTTCCCCAGCCTATCCCAGTGTTGATTGTCAGTGGTGTTCACCTGTGTCTAGTTATCCCATGTCTATAAGTTTGCCCTTGTGTGTTCAGTTCCTTGTTCGTTCGTAAAATGTTGTCAGTGGTTTTCTGTTCCTAGTGATTTCCATGTTCCTAGTGTTTTGCCTATAGCCTTGTGTGATGATCGGGGATCATTATATCATTATAGTGTATATTTGGGAGGATATATATGAATATTTATCAGAAGTTCTCATATTGTTCTCAACTACACAGTACTAGGGTGGGGGGAGTGGTGCCTGTGTGTGTTTTCCCTAATCATCCGCAGGTGGACTGATTCATAATTGACACCTATGAGGCTGGCCCGTCTGTCAGGGAGTGATCGGCCCTGACTGGCTGCCGGTCTAGAGTGGGAGTGCTCCTGATCATGGTTCTCCCTACTCACCTACACTATATGAGTCAGTCTGTTCCAAGAAGACAACGGAGAGACAGGCCGGAACCCTCTCTCTCCCAGCCGCCACACAGTTGTGGACTTTTGATTATAGTTAGGCTATTCCTTAATTTATTCCCTTCGGAAAGGAATTCGTTTTGCTTTAGTTGTAGTATTATTTGTGTCTGTTTTGTTAGGCTTTCTTTTGAGTTTAATCTGTATTCTGTAAAAACATTCGTCTTTTCCCTATTTATTCATCCATATATAAAATAAATGTTCGCATTTTGAAGCTGGTGTCCTGTCGGTCCATTCAATGTTACACTTAATTACCCCTAGACTAATTGTGTCGTAACATATTGGGGGCTCGTCCGAACAAAAACAGTGTTAACTCAGTTCGATTGTTTTTTGTTGTTCTTTTTGTAACTGGTGGTGCGGGGGAGAGTTCATTAAGTAAATCGCGTTGCTTGCATCACTTGAGTAAGAGCTTGGTGGCGGTATAGTATGGACTCTGACTTTCAGAGTGCTGCGGTCGTGGATGTCTTGACTTTTGAACAACTTGAACGGTGTACATACTGGGAGTTGTGGGCAGTGGCTAAACAGTACAACGTTCCTTTGCCTGAAGGTACCAGGAAAAAAGAAGCAATTTTCTTGGCTGTGTCACAGCAGCTGTTATCACACGGCATTATCACTATGGCATCAGGAGCAGGTCAAGTCGGTGTGACCGACGCCTTAGTAGCTGAGGCGGACGAAGGGGAGCCTGGTCCATCCTCAGCGGCGGGCCTCGGGGGTTCTGGGGAGGCACGGCCCCAGAGCTCGCACCTCGACTCGCAAGTGGAGGGGGGGAGTCCTCAGGACGTAAGGGGGGCCATACGCCTTCGCGAAATGGAACTTCAAATCAAATTGGCCGAGCTGCGTACAGAGGAATGCAAATTGGCCCAAACGGAACGGGAGATCGAGAGAATTCGCTTAGGCCGGGCCTACCCTGACCTGTCGTCGTCGGCATCGGCGGCGGCTGCCCCCCCACAACTTGGTGACATGGTACCAAGAGGTTCGTCTGGTGGTTCCAGAGGAGAGTCGGCATTCGACGTAAGCAAGCAGATCGCTCTGGTGCCTAGTTTCAAAGAAGGTGAGATTGATGCGTTTTTCTGTGCTTTTGAGCGGATGGCTATAACGGTTAAGTGGCCAAAAGAAATGTGGGCCCTGTTGGTCCAAAGTAAATTGGTTGGAAAAGCCCAAGACATCTGCGCCAACCTCTCTGGGCAAGAGAGCTTGGATTATGATATTGTTAAAGCAGCTATACTTAGCGGATTTGAACTCATTCCTGAAGCATACAGGCAAAATTTTAGATCCGCTGATAAAGCTCTGACTCAATCATATGTAGAATGTGCACGTGAGAAAGCGACACTCTTCAAAAAATGGTGCAAAGCAAGCAATGTGACTACTTTCGAGCAGTTGGGTGAAATGATTTTACTGGAGGAATTCAAGTGTTGCCTACCAGAGAGCATTGTCATTTATCTAAACGAACGTAAAGTGACCTCGATTGCAGAGGCTTCCGTTTGCGCAGATGAGTTTGAGTTGGCACACCGTTCAGTTGTCTCTCCGGGCCGTGATTTTGGCCCTGGTGCGGGGAGAGCGGCTAAGGCTAAACAGTGTGACAAGCAAGTGTCGGCAAAAAGTGTTTCACATTCTGGTAATGACAAGGGATCTGGCGGGGCACGGGAATGTTATTATTGCCATGAAAAAGGGCATATGATTGCTTCTTGCCCTGCGCTCGTACGTAAAAATAATCAGAGCTCTGGGGAGCTTGCTTAAAGCTCATTTTGATTTGGCGGTGTAGCTACTCCTTTTGTTTTGACATGGCTCGTTTGCTAGCGACGTGCCTTGTGCGGCTACATGGGAGGCTACACTGATGTGCATTTGCTTATTTATTTTTTTCCTGTTAGTAATGTTTTGTAAGTTCTTGTGAAATTGCAGGATCTAAATATTTTTTTTTCCGTTTCGATAGGCCTATAACCTTTTTTTGTTACCTCCTGTCAACTGTGCCGTTGGAGGGGCGACGCACTTGACAGGGGAGAGATTGCATTTGTTTGTTTGTTTTTCCCCTTTTTTCAGTGGTTGTGTTCAACCAACTCGTTAAAGCATCCTTTCTTTTGCGCTCCGAAAGGATTGGGCTATAAAGTAGTGTTTCAGAGTATCTGTAGTTTATTCATTGTGTGGAATGCTGGCCTGTTAGTATTTTGAAACTGTATAGTTCTAACGTGAGACAGGTTATTTATTTGATAACCTTACGGACCGATATGAACAAGTTTCGTTCGTTGTAAAATTAATTCTAACGTGAGACAGGTTATTTATTTGATAACCTTACGTACCGATCTGAAAACATTTTATTGGTGGTGAAATTAATTCTAAAATGAGAAGGGTTATGTGTTAGCCTGACGTACTAAAGTGGGTTGGTTTTATATGTCGACTTTGTCCTTAAGTTGGCCAAGCATACGTGTCCACACATGAATGAATGAGGTAAAATGGGTTCTATATTGTCTCCATTTAATGGATTTTAACGTGCTTAGTTTTTTTTTCTAAATGTGTTTTGTTGCATTTTTCAAGCGCTATGTAAGCTACAGTTATTGGTCATCTCGTATTCTTCTTAGGTGTAATGTTGCAAGATTCCTCTGCAGGTTTCTTTTAAATTATATTTGCAGCTGGGGTTGCGTGCCCATAACTATAGGTAGCCTATTCGGAAAAAATGTTTGCTCAAAAATGTGTTTTGTAGGATAAAATTAATCATATGGTCATAAATGAGAAGGAAGTTCTGGCTAGTCCTTATATTTCTGACGTACTAAGCGGGCCGCTGATGTTTGTTCTACTTTTGCCACTCTGTTTTGTTTTTCACTTGCCTTAGGGCTGTGTGTGTGTTTTGTTTTTTTTGAAAATTCTGAGCATGTTAAATGAGATGGTGTTAGGAAAGTTCTGAATGTCCCATAACCTTCCTCTGGGTTGGGGGGTGTGATGATCGGGGATCATTATATCATTATAGTGTATATTTGGGAGGATATATATGAATATTTATCAGAAGTTCTCATATTGTTCTCAACTACACAGTACTAGGGTGGGGGGAGTGGTGCCTGTGTGTGTTTTCCCTAATCATCCGCAGGTGGACTGATTCATAATTGACACCTATGAGGCTGGCCCGTCTGTCAGGGAGTGATCGGCCCTGACTGGCTGCCGGTCTAGAGTGGGAGTGCTCCTGATCATGGTTCTCCCTACTCACCTACACTATATGAGTCAGTCTGTTCCAAGAAGACAACGGAGAGACAGGCCGGAACCCTCTCTCTCCCAGCCGCCACACAGTTGTGGACTTTTGATTATAGTTAGGCTATTCCTTAATTTATTCCCTTCGGAAAGGAATTCGTTTTGCTTTAGTTGTAGTATTATTTGTGTCTGTTTTGTTAGGCTTTCTTTTGAGTTTAATCTGTATTCTGTAAAAACATTCGTCTTTTCCCTATTTATTCATCCATATATAAAATAAATGTTCGCATTTTGAAGCTGGTGTCCTGTCGGTCCATTCAATGTTACACTTAATTACCCCTAGACTAATTGTGTCGTAACACCTTGCTCCTAGTTTCTCCTTGTTTTCCTCGTACTCCAGTGTATGTTCCTGGTTTTGGTTAATAAACCCCCTTGTATTCGACCTGCCTGTCCTCTGCCTTTGTCTGCGCTTGGGTCCAACACCTGCCTGTCCTGAACCGTGACACATATAGTTTAAGACAGAAACAATACCGTATACTGTATCATGCATTAATGTATATAAGGTATGAATGTATAAGACAGGGACGATACACTGTGTCATGCTTTAATGTATATAGTTTAAGGTATGAATGTACAAAACAGGGACGATACACTGTGTCATGCTTTAATGTATATAGTTTAAGGTATGAATGTACAAGACAGGGACGATACACTGTCATGCATTAATCTAATGTATACAGCGTTTAAGGGCCTGAACTCGCAGCACATCCCACCGAGACACTGTCCATCGAGACCCTTTCTATGACCTTATCGCATATAGCACTTTAACGCCTGCACTTTAATGGTTATGTGCACCTTTGTATACTCTGGTATCTGATATATACGTGAACTGTTTGTTTATTTGTACTGTTTCATTCATTCATGTATATACTGTGAGATGCTGCAACCCGATTTGCCCTTCGGGGGACACCAGATAAACTTGAACCGTGAACCTTGTGAACTGTGATGTCAGAGCAGACTTGGTTACATATATAATACGCACGTATGGCATTCGCACGTGCACCCATCCAAGCGCTCCCCCCCCCCCTACCCCCTCGCCTTGGCTCGGGTCCCGGCCTTTTAACCCATTCTGAACGGGAACCCATTTTGGTGTTTAGCATCATGTTATGCTTTAGCTATTGAAAAATAGCAGATCTACAAGCTCATAGCGCGCCACCGAGTGGCGCGCTACGAGCTTGTAGGTCTGCTATTTTTGAAAAATCGAAGAACGACTGACATTTTTTAGAATCTGATCTCAGGTCAGAATGGTGTTAATCAGACCAGTGTGTGTCCAGTGGAAAACCTCGTATGAATCTGATCTCAGGTCAGAATGGGTTAACGTCACACACTTTCCAGGGTGCTAAAACGGCGCCGCGTCATCCTCCTCATCCTCATCCTCTTCTCCATTAGCACATTTCCTCAGGCCCCCCAAAGCCCAAGCCCCCCCCCCCCCCCCCCCCCCCCCCACCCGGGGGTCCCGTGATGTCTCAGCAAACACGCTGATGAGGAACACATGTTTCGCCGGTGGCCTCTCACCCCCCCCCCCCCCCCCCCCTTACTTAGTTCACCTCTGACCTCCCGTGTTCTCGTCCCTGCGTGGTGGAGGGGCTCAGGCGAGAGAGGTCCCCCTCCTCCTCCTCCGCCGAGTCTCAGACGGGACGTCCCGGGGGGTATAGGGGGCAGGGTGGGGGGGGGGGGGGGGGGCTAGACGTAAGGGTTGGGAGGAGGGGGGGGGGGGGGGTCTTGCCCCCTTGTGCTGCAGCCCCCCACCCCCCTCTCCCCCAGGAAGCCCGGGCCGGCGCTGCAGAGAGACAGCTGTGAATGCGCTCATGGTTCCTGAAGACTTGGCTCTGAGCGGAGGCCGAGCGGTACAGGGAGAGGAGAGGAGAGGAGAGGAGAGGGGAGGGGAGGGGAGGGGAGAGGAGAGGAGAGGAGAGGAGAGGAGAGGAGAGGAGAGGAGAGGAGAGGAGAGGAGAGGGTGGGACCGACTGTGCAGATCCCTCTTCAGCCCTAGAAGCGCCCCAGTGTGTATACATTCACACTGTGTGTTCCCACAAGCACACAGCAGATGGACGGGATTACGCTATAGGCTATACCAACAAGGACGCGCAAGCGTGCACGCACTCCGCTCACTCACAGTTTGTGTCACTATATACTTGTGAGGATATCAACACCTATAAGGCACCATTTACCTTACATTAAACCGTAAACCTAACCTTGCACCCTGAATACTCTCCCTCTGACAACTTCAGGAGAACCCAAAACTGAGCTCATGCTTCTTCCAGTGAATGAGGAGTGAGCAGGACGCTTCTTATTACCTGACACGGGGGGAGGGGGTTCCCCCGGTAGGTGGAAGGAACACGTTATTCACAACCAAGTATTTCCCCTCCATCAGGTGCCTCGGCTGACCAGGCAGTACAGAGAGCGAGACCAGGATTTCGGCGAACATGCAAACGTCAGTGCACACAGAAAGGCCTTTTCGAGTATGGGTGCTGATGACACAGAGGAGAGAACACACCCACAGTGCCCACATCGGGAATTGAACCCGGGACCTTCTAGCTTTGAGGGGCCATCTGGCCCTAACTACTCACACACAGAGAGAGAGAGAGAGAGAAGGAGTGAAGGAGGAGAAGGAGAGCGTTGCATTAGCATCAAAAGAAGCAGACTTAGCAAGCAGCAGACATTGCCAGCATGGATTTGCAGCGTTTCCCATGACTTGCCAAAAAGTCAATTTCTAACTTTCCATTATTTCGTCTTCATTTTACGACGTGCAGTGGTACAGGGAACAGTCTGATTCCCGGCGCTGAGTAAACTGAGCTATTCAACAAATGGATTTTCTATTACTCCTGACCTACAGTAGGTGAACTGGTTACTGCAGGAGGTACTCTATATCATCTTATGAGTAAGGAGCTATCACTGCAAACAGCTAAGTTCATTGACCCCATGCAGTTTGCCTATAGATCCAGTCGAGGTGTAGAGGATGCCACTCTAACTCCATTAGATAAAATGCATAGTCACCTAGACAAGCGTAAAACATGCGTCCGTGTCCTTTTTATGGACTTCTCCTCTGCTTTGAATACAGATCAACATCTATACAAAAAGGCAAGGCAGCGGCGTTATCTTCTCAGGATGTTTGAATGCTATAGTAAACACACCCTGATGCATGTCTATAGCTCACTGAGTGTTCTCACTTTCTCAACATTGTGTCCTGGTATTATGGAATCTCTGGTTAGAGAGTTAAACAATTGCAGCTTCAGCCTTTAGAGCGAGATTAGCTACAAAGAAGGGTTACAAGACTTCATTCGTGCCAACGGCTGTGGACATTTTAAATAAGACAATGTTTAAATAGTTCCACCACCTAATCCCCACAGCCCATGATCACTGCTGCTGCGTTTTGTGAATGCATTTTATATGATATTGTGTACTTTATGTAATGTTTTTTGTTTCATAGAATTTTTATCCCACGATTTTGTAACCCATTTTTCATCCCTGTGTCAATTATCTAATGTGATCCTGGGCTCTACACACCCTCCGCCAACCTAGTCCCCATATATGGGGGACATGGGGAGAGCAACGGACTTGAACTCCTGGTTCCTTCATGCCTGAGTGTCCAAGTTGCTCCTTTACACCTGACAGGGGGGAGTGTCCCTGGTTGGACGTAGCGCATGGAAGGAACACTTTATTCCAATCAGTTCCTTTCCCCTCCATCAGGCGCCCCGGCTGGCCAGGGGGAGGCAGTTTAGAGACCAGGATTACTGCATGTTTTTTGTGAGGGTACCTACCCTATAGGGGACACAGGGCGAACTCCACACAGAAAGGCCCTTTCGCCAACCCCCGCCTCGGGTATGGGCACTGATGACGCGGAGGAGGAAACACATGCACCGCCAGCACCCACAGCCTCCCCGAGCGGGAATCGAACCCAGGAGGGTTAGTGCATTGCAACAGGGATAAACTGGAACCAGCGCAAGGTGCAGGTGTGGCAAAGTTGAGAAAAGTTCAACTTTGCCATGCGCTGCCGCAGGTAAAGCGAGACACAGCATCAGCCGATCATGAACGTGGCATGCTCGGAGTCTGAACTCTAGCATGACGACGTGGGTGTTTCAAGTTTTGTATATTCTGACCTGAGATCAGATTCATACAAGGTTTCCACTGGACACACACTGGTCTGATGAACCCATTCTGACCTGAGATCAGATTCTAAAAATGTCAGTCGTTCTTCGATTTTTCAAAAATAGCAGACCTACAAGCTCGTAGCGCGCCACTCGGTGGCGCGCTACGAGCTTGTAGATCTGCTATTTTTCAATAGCTAAAGCACAACATGATGCTAACACCAAAACGGGTTCCCGTTCAGAATGGGTTAACGGAAAAAGAAGATAGCGGTAGAAATCACTGCAGCTGCTGGTATGGATTTGTCTGGTTAAATCCCTCGTACCTTTTGACACGTCGAAATGGCACAAACATCGGTCTTGTTTTAATATGATAGAATATATATATAATTTGACATTTGACAAAATTTTTGTAGTTGCCACCCTGCCAGACTTTCTTTCGCTTAGACGGTAATGAGCTATTGATATAATAGTCCCAACATAAATCACCAGTGATACATTTCTGCAGAGATGTCGAGGCAAATTTGTCAACACTACTTTTCAGTTTCCAATCGTTCATTGAATTATAAATTAATGTATCCCATTACTGGGATTATAGACATGTTTTTGGCTCTCTGCACTCCAGACGAGCTGCTAACACATATATAGCTGCTAACCAGCTGAATGTGCAACGGCACATCAACAAAACAAGAGATAACCGAAAGCATAGAGATGTCGGGAACGGCCTAATTAGTAAATCAGTTACACCAGGGAGGGGGAAATGAAAGTGGAGATCAAAGATCGACTCCAAAGATGAACTGCCAAAAAAGGTTCCATTGATTGCCAGATATTTTGAATACAAATCGCTCTTTCCCTTGTAAAAAAAAAAAAGGAAAAGGGGGAAAAAAAGAAAGAAAAAAAAAGCCCGTAGTGTTTTGTCAGACAATGTGTCTGCATTGTCTGCAAACATAACGCGAACACTTTTAATGGCTCTCTGCCTCTTAGATGTGGCCGACAGACAGAGCACGCTGTGTTCGCACAGACTTTAACAACCATGTGTTCGCCTCCGTGCTCAGTGTCTGTGTTTCCCCTGGAGGGTGAAGAATTACAGCAATCAAGCGGTATAGGTTTACAGTTTGGGGGAGAGAATGAAAGCAGAGATTTGGACTCTATGGTTGTTGAGACGGTATCACACTCTGATCGGACGTACAGTACATACACACGGAGAAATGTAAGGTGCCGACTTGAAACGACTTTTATTAACCCATTCTGACCTGAGATCAGATTCATACGAGGCTTCCACTGGACACACACTGGTCTGATTAACCCATTCTGACCTGAGATCAGATTCTAAAAATGTCAGTCGTTCCTCGATTTTCGATTCGATTTTTCAAAAATAGCAGACCTACAAGCTCGTAGCGCGCCACTCGGTGGCACGCTATGAGCTTGTAGATCTGCTATTTTTCAATAGCTAAAGCATAACATGATGCCAAAACGGGTTCCCGTTCAGAATGGGTTAAAACATTTTTTTGGTTCCTGAAAGAACCTTTATATTATTGTTAACGGCCTAAAACAAAACCTTAACTTCTTAAACCCTGTGCTTTATTGAATGGTTTATACTTGGCCCTGCTTATTTTCCTTAGTTATAGTTTGCACATTGGCGTGTATATTTTCGGCCAAATATCGCCGGAGCTGTGTATGTATACGTTTGCACTGCGGCCAAATATTTCACCCGTATAAAGGTATTTTCGGACTGGGGTCGATTTTATCCATTGTCCGCAGCTGTGGGGTCTAGTGGGGTGTTGGTGACAGGCTGACACCTTTAAATCTCAGGAACTGGCCTGGGCCGTGGCTCAGCGGTCCAGGCACCTTGGCTGGCAACCCAGTCTGGCAGTGTGCCGCGGGTTCGACTCCCGATCCCGGCGGCCTTTACTGCATGTCTTCCCCCCCCCCATCTCTCTCCCCATTTCCTGTCAGCCTACTGTCTGTCCCTCCATAAAAAAATATAAAATAAAGGCGCAAGCCACAAGAAAAAAAAAAGAATCTCAGGAACTGCAGATCTAAAAGCTCACCTTGGAAGGTTAAGGCTAAGTGGAAAAGGTGCTTCAAAGAACCACTTTTTTCATATAGAACCTTACACTAAAGAAAAAAAATCACACCCATGTGAACAGAGTCGTGCAATCCCCCCCCCCACCCCCTCTCTCTCTCGCTCTCTCATTAGCAGGCAGCAGGCACAGCACTATATCCCTCTCTGTTTCTGGCGCCCCCTACCGGTACTAATAAGTCATATACTCGTGCTCATGACCATGACCACTCAAACGTTGCACCACTCAAAAAGTGTATTTAGTACAGGCTAGCTGATGTTACGTTGTGGAATCATATTGCCTTTTATAGAGAACCATTTAAGAACCACTATTTTACTGTGTGTGTACTGGGCTTCTTGCTCCTCCTGTTCCACCTACAGCCGCCGCGCGCTTTCATGTGAACCGCCAAGCGCTCTCAAATGCAATTATTTTGATTAGCCAAATATTTACGCTAACCCGCCATGTGGCTCATATATCCGCTGGGGGGGACTTGGGGGAAGCCACACGAAGCCATGTGACAACTCACGCTGTATACAGAGGTATCAATCATCCGTGTTCCTACAGCGTATAACTGCATTAGAACCGCAGATGATTCTCTGTTTTTTCCGAAATGTGAAACAGTCACACAGAACTCCGTGGTCTCTCAGACTCTCAGAGAACCGTCTGTTCTCTCAGACCGACGCTGGCTCCTCCATGCGCCGCTTTCATTCATTCATTCATTCAACTCTTTTTTTCTCTCCCTCTCCTCGCTTCTCCCCTCCCAGTGTGATCTCAATTCATCAATAAGACGAGGGTATATATATATATATATGCGCATGCATAAAGTGAGTGACAAATTGAGCTGTACAGTGAGTAGCAAGTGAGTTTAACGTCGTTTAATGCAATCCCGATGGGACGTTTCTGTTTGGATGTATGCATGGGATGTCCACTTTTTACTCTCAAATAGGTGGAAAAAAGTCTCTACACACTGAGGGAGTGCGTTGTTTGACTCTGCGAGGGTGATAAAATATAGGCTCTTCATGCTTCATAACTGTAGCCAGTAGTGAAAGTGAGCCGGTGCGGTCTGGAGCGGAGGTCCGGCCGGAAAGCCAGCGCTCCGATAAGTAAATCCCATATTAAATAACCTGCACTGTGCCACCATGCAGCGCATGTCCAAGAAGAAAACATAATCTACTGAAGTCAGATTAAAGGTAGAGTAAGTGATTTCACTCAAAAAACCTTAGGTTTCGTTTTTGGCTGTGGGACCTAAGCCTTCGTCCAATCAGGATAGAGAGTCAAAAACGAAACCTAAAGTTTTTTGACCCCCAGGGGTTAACTGGGGACAGGGAGGAACTCCTTATATGGTCAGCACACTCTATAGTAGAGAGGATTATCACAACAAAACAAAAAAAGAAGTGATATTTGAATTAAGTGAAATCACTTACTCTACCTTTAACACCAGCACGTGTTACTAGTCACATTTTGTAATGAAGTGCTTCTGAATGGTTCCAATGTGTTTGTGTCAGCCTGCAGCGTAATCCATGTGTTTGGGGTTTATTTATTCATGTTATTCTCTTGTTTACACTTCGCAGGTGGAGATCCAGGTAGAGACAGGATACGGAAACTGCCTTTCTCCGTGCCTATGGTGTGTGCAAAGAAATACCGGATACAGTAGGCGGGCTATAGGACAACTTAAATTAAAAACATGTTTCTGGTTGGCTGACAGACTGTCAGTTATCATAGTTGGTTCTGATTGGTTCGAATAACACATGTCTTTCCTGGGGGGGGGGGGGGGGGGGCAAGAAAACGAGGGGAAATAATACGCTCTAACGCTGGCAACTTTTGTTGGGGAATGCAATTTAAAAAATAAATGAAGCACAATGCAACAAACAATTACTCAGATGTTTGACTCATATACTGCCACCTGCTGGGACGCACAGCCAACTGCAGACTGCCGAGGCGATTTGAAGGCTTGCACACGCAGGACCCATATCCTGTTTTGGGCGTCCATCTTAATGCTAAATAAATAGCGTCAGTGCTAGCGAGCTAAAATATATTTAGCCATCCCAGCTCTAGAAAGTGCCAATGTTTCCATTCTAGACCACCGGATAATCAGCAAAGACCTCAGAACATCGCGCATTTTATGCAAACCTCGGAGAGCTCCATAGATTAGGAGTTATTCCGATTTTTTGACAGCCTGTATAATGGTCGGTGCATGGACGGCAGCTCTGTTGCGCAACCCAGTCTAGGATCGCTAAAGAAGGAAAGGCCAAGCCAAAATAATAATGAAAAAAATAGAAATCAGCGATCCGGTTTGATATCAATAATAAAGCTTATCAGACGGAGCAGTTGCTTGTTAGATTCCTTCTGGCGGAACATTACGTCACAAGCAGTAAGTCTGTTAAGAGACAAGAGGGAGCTGCAGAAGCTGATAATGTGGTTAAAGACAACATTCTGAGGCACATTGGGAGAAGGATAGGGACCCTGCAATGAGAAGTGACAGCAGGACCACCAGAAGCAAGCACAGGTAATAATAATAACTCATAACTGTGCCAAAATGCCGTTTTCTATGCATTTCGGCCCAGAGGTTTTTGAGTAGCGTGGCACTAATGCTCATTAGTCCGACCACAAACCCTAAGCCTATATCCATAACCGCACGTTTTGGCAAGATTTAGACACGAAATTGGGGGGGTTGACCCGAAAGGCAAGAACTTCAAGCCACTTTTGTACCCGTGACTGTAGCTCCCGTTTTCAGAAAAGGGGGGGGGGGGGGGGGGGGCGAAAACATGTCCCGTTCCTGGAAAGTTCATTTGAAAAGAGAACTACGTTGCAAAGAGTCTAACACAGTCTATACGGCCAATTGTATTTTGAGGACAGCCATGTTTTTTTTTAGATCCATTTAAACGTGGGGTGTTCCACATTTTGGTGGCAGCACAGTAGACCGCTATAGTCACATCGAGGGCCTCGGTCTGTCACGTTGGAGGGTCCAGGTCTGTCTGGAGTCTGGACCTCATGTCGAGGGTGTCGGGGCTAGTTTTTGGGGGAACCTACACCTCGTGTGTTTATAGGCGTTTGACTGTTTATGTTGAGACTGCGAACGCATACCGGTTACGTAAAGAAGTTCCTTCAGATCTCTGGAGGGTTTTTTTTTTTTTTTCTCTCCCCCCTTTTTGTTGGTCGATGGAAGGTTGGGGCTCGGGAGAGGATGTGCCGTATAGGGTAAACTGGGACTTTTATAATATACAAAGGAGGCCCTGGCGTTTCCCCCCGCGGCCCGAGGTGTTGTCACATGGCTGGGGTGGAGGGCGGGGTCAACAGAACCAAACGAGAGAGAGAGAGAGAGAGAGAGAGAGAGAGAGAGAGAGAGAGGATTTTCCCAGCTGTAATAACTCTGGCAGGGTGTTCCTGCTCTCCCGGCAGCTCTGCCGCCGCCATCTTTCAGGGACGATGGGGAAAGAGCTGAGAAAACCATTAGGAGAACACCCCCCCCCCCCCCCCCCCACCCCTTCCCCCGTTCTTTCGCATTATATCTCTCCTTCCAGAGCCCACCTACAGCATTACCTCGTGCCCTCCGTCCCGTCCCCGTCCCCCATTGAGCTGAGTGCAGGTTCTGACAGGGTCAAGCTGACCTTGAACTACGTGATAAGCAGTGGTGCATGCAGGGGTTAAACGCACTCACATGTCTTATACTTGGGCAAAATAATCAATACTGCAATGTAGACAAATGACAAATGCTATATATATATACGTGTTACAAGTGAAACTTGTTCTACATGTCCTTGAGTAGAAGTGCAGGAGACATATTGGCGTCAGAATGTCCATAAAGTAGAAAGTGTACACTCGCAATGCAGATAGAATGCATGCCCCGTTTCACAAGTTTTCAAAGTGTATCAAAATGTACGAAACACATTTTGAAAACAGGCATTCTACAATAATAATCAAAATCTACAAAGTCACTTAAACAATAAACGGAACTAACCTTTCAAATAATTGCTGTATAGTGGTATTAGTGGAGTATAATATTTGCCTCTGAGATGTGGAGTGTAAATACTGTGTAAGTACTGAAAACACCAGTAAAGTAATATATATATATATATATATATATATATATATATATATATATATATATATATATATATATATATATATATATATAAATAATAATAAAAAACTCAAACTTCAACTTCAGTAACAGCTGAGTTACTGTACTGTACTGTACTGTACAGGAGGAAAACACATCCTCACTCTGAATGGAACCAAAGGATGGATGAAAATGGACTCAATTTCAGGAAAAAAAATCACACCCGTGTGAAGTGAGTGGTGCAACTCCGTGTGGGGGTCCCTGGGGGGGGGGGCGGGGGAAGTTCCAGACCCACAGGAACGCACCCAGGGTGCCGGGCCCTGTGTTACCGCGTGGGGGGTCCCTGTACCGTCTACTGTACTGTACTGTAACTGTACTGGCACACCCGAAATCACCATATATGCAGTTAATATGTGCGTGTGTGTGTGTGTGTGTGTTAGGTTGCGCACAGGTGGTGAAAAACAACCATGCTGTTTTCGTGCTCAGACGCACCCAGCCACCCACACACACACACACATAGCTCCGTAAGGGAGTTGGTTGCACCACTCAAAAATAAAGCTATACTGGTATCTCTCAACCCACCATGGAAGGGAATCATGTTCAGGAGAGAGGAAAGATGATGTAAAAAAGGCATAAAATGACCAGGTATACTCAAGGTATAGGACTTTATACAGTAGGTAAAGGCACAGGCGGATCTAGAGATGAATGGCCCCTAGGGGCCACCAACATGCTTACCATGACCTCCCCCTGGAAGCCTTATGGATAAACTAAGGGTTTAAACTTTAAACACTTGCAAAAAAAACCCTAGTTGAGAAACAGTGAACTGAGTGAATCATGACCTGGTGACATTGATGACCAGTCATTTACTGACAAGTGGGAGGTCAAGACATTCTGCAGAAAAAGGGAGTTAAAATCTCAAGAAGGGGAAGTTCACCGGAATGTCTGGATGAGTCACTATAGGACATTATTATTAGTCAATGGACCATTGGTTGAGAGTTGAGACACAGTGGGATGTTGTATACACATGGGATGCATAGCAAGTGATACGAGAGCACTTTTCTTAGCCCATATCCCCGCCCGACACGACAGTGGTCCCCAGGTTGATTCTAAATCAGGGTGGCGCTTCGTCATTCACGATCAGTTGAAAACAACTGGTTTATGACATTTGGGATTATCTTATTGATATGATAAGCCCATTACTGGCTAAAAGTTCAAAGGTAATAACTGTTATTACCGTAACTTTGCACTTTTTGGGGGCCCCTAAACTTGAGCCGGAGGCTGAAGCTCAGAGGCCCCCTATAGCTCAGAGGCCCCTGGGCCTGGGCCCAGCAGGCCCGCTGGATAATCCTCCCCTGGGTAAAGGCCTTTATTGTATTTGGGCTAAAGGCGTTCAAAAAACACCAGGGCTCGCATCCTTCTTCAGGGTTTAATGGTTTCAGTTTCATTTGTACACTCAGAGTTTAAATCAGTGGTTCCCAAACCTTTTCATGACAAGGACCCCAAAATGGACCCCCCATTTGAAGAGATATGCCAGGGACCCCTCCATAAGTGCAGATTTGTGTGGCTCTAGCAGTGATCCTGAACCTGTTTCATTTAAAAGGGCCGCCAGTGTGACACGCATTAGGCTATATATGGACCCCCATTTAACGGACCCCAAAGGGGTCTGTTTGGTTCCATTTGTACACTCTCAGAGTTACAGACAGACCCCCTGGAACTCCCTCAAGGACCCCCTGGGGGTCCCCGGACCCCACTTTGGGGAAACACTGGTTTAAATGACGCTGATGATTGCACAGCGCCCGTATACAGTAGTCATGTAGTCGCAGACGGCGCTTAATTAGAACAACGATGACAAACTGGATTCGTCTAGAAGCGCTTTGAAAAGAAACACCAGGGTTAATCATACTGTCAATAAAGCCAAACATTAAATCAGAGAATTGGAACGGCAAGAAAATAGATTAACAAAGATATTGGAGACAAACGAGAGAGAGAGAGAGAGAGAGAGAGAGAGAGAGAGAGAGAGAGAGAGAGAGAGAGAGAGAGAGAGAGAGAGAGAGAGAGAGAGAGAGAGAGAGAGAGAGAGAGATATAATCAGATTGTGCAGCTAACGAGAGAATGTTGCAGGAAAGCCTGTAGACTATAAAAATAGGTCTGAAGATAAAAACGTTTAAATGTGGAAAGCTCTTCAGGGCACTGAGGGCCGGCTGTCTGTCTCCATGTCTCTTATCTCCACCGTTCTCCCCGCAGTGTGGAGAGGATGCAATGGGGAGGGAATGGAAAGCTAGCGTTAAAGGGGAATTCATGGACTCCTTAAACGTTTGGCCCTATGGGAGAAAAAAAAAACAGGGTGCATGTAAATATTATTGGAATTTGTCTGTTTTGTTCATCACCAGCTGTTTATTCATCACTTTATTTATGCATGAATGGATGCATGCATGTATCGCTGCTGCCGGGCAGAAACCACCTATCTCCATATTCTATATCGATTTTTTCCCCTTCTCCTCTCCATACCACAGCGTCACAGACGAGCAATAAAAAGATAGATTGTAGAACTGCTACTTTTGGCCATTATTTGAGTCCTGTAAAGTAACAGTTTTGGACATATAAGGTTTCACCTCGACGGAGACAAAGTGCAAGACGAGAATGGCTCACGTCCTCCTGCAAACATTATTACACATGTTTTTTTTACACATGTATGTTATGTAATAACTCTGTGACGGCGCGCGCACACGCACGCACGCACGCACACGCACGCACGCACGCACGCACGCGCGCGCACGGCACGCACGCTCGCACACACACACACACACACACACACACACACACACACACGTGTGTAATAGCCATCGTCACGGCAGTTAAACAAGTGGGTGTGGTTCTCGCGGGAGTGGGCGTGGTCACGTCTACACTGCAGATCCACAGGTGTAGTTGAATTGCTCGTTCGAAAAGCAGTCGCTCCCGCTCTCTTTCGCAGCGAACTCCCGTAGCGAGTCTACATGTGCATGGCGCTCTGTTCGAGAGCGTTGTAGATACCGTACAGCGTTATAGATATACTGTACAGCCTTGTAGATACTGTACAGCTGCAGCGTTTTAAGATCAAAGCCTTGAGTGACAGCTTTCTTCCCCCCACCCCCCCCCCCCCCGTGTGATAATGTGTTGGCAGAAAGCAGAGAGAACATGCATTGTCAAAATGTAATGTAATGGTTTGTATGATGCTTTTTTTGTTTGTATTGCAGGTGATCTTTGCGGTCATTGTTCTTTTTGAGCGGTGCCCAACTGCTCCATTACGTAGCAACGTGTGTATGTATGTATGTATGTCTGTCTGTCTGTGTATATGTCCGAGCACGGAAAGCTGAAACACTGTAACTCTGCCATTTCTCGACCGTTTCGGACGCGGGAAGGCTCGCCGGAACTGGGCTGGCCCCCCCTGGGCACGTTCCTGGGGGTATGGATGTTCCGGGGACCCCCTGGGGACCCCCCACGCGGTAACTATGTCATTTCTCGGCGGTTTCGGACGCGGGGCGGCTCGCCGGACTCGGGCCGCCTCCCTGGGGCGTTCCTGGGGGTCCGGATGTTGCGGGGACCCCTCGGGGACCCCCACAAGGTACAGTTGCACCACTCACTTCACACAGGTGTGATTTTTTGGGGGGGGGGGGTTTTTGGACTGTGCACCTGTGTCATTTTAGATATGTATTTTGCGTTGGCTAATCAAAAACAAAGCAGATGTACAAGCTCACACTCGAGCTTGTACATCTGCTAATTTATTTATTATAATATATACATATATTTTTTTTATCCTTTATTTTTTTTTATCTTGAAAGTGTGATAACTATACCGATGAAAGGAGGCATTTGTGGAGCCAATTGGCCACAGGTTGTAACGGGTTAAGGAGGAGTGGGGAGTGGGGAGTGGGGGGAGGGGGGAGGGGAGGGGGTTGTGTCACTGCGTCCTGGGGGAGAGCCTGTGTGAAGCCATGCAGTGTGGGTGATGCTTGGCTGAGGGGAGAGGAGGGGAGTGGTCTCAGCCAACACCGGGCTCCCATAAAAGCCACTTGCTGGTCTATACAACAGTCTGAGGAGCCCAAACTTTTTGTTCCAGTAGCAGCACCAACAGACAGCGGGCGGGACAGACAGACAAGACAGATGACAAAAGAGAAGAACACTTGAACAAAACAAAAGAGAGAGAAAACAGCAAAACCAAATCTTTTGTGGCTTTTTTTTTTTTTTTAGATTTAAGCTGAAATAACAACGGGCCAATTTATCAATTTCTGTGTTTTCTATATAGCCTAGAGGCCCCTTGGTGAAGAAAAAGGAGGGAAAAAAAAGAAAAGTGATAGAGAGAGAGAGAGAGAGAAAAAAGAGAAAATGCTGAGTTTGCTGTTCAGTGTGGTGCTCTGTGCACTGGCCACCAGTGTGCACAGTGATGTATCAACCAAAGGTAAGATGAAATAATGACTGTTCTTGTTAGCTGTATGGAAAATGTGATGAAACCTAATGTATTCCCAAGGGGGCATACTGAGCGGTGGAAAGTACCTTTACTCCAGTACTATGTTCTTCCAGTACAGTTTTACTAGGTGCTTATGCCAAAAAAAAATTCAAAACGTCTACTCTGCACTGTCTCAGAGGCAAATATTGCACTTTTCTTTTTTCTCCACTATACACATGATTTGACAGCTTTAAGTTATACTAGTTGCTTTATAGATTTAGATTTGGCTATATCATTACAGAACATTGCACTAACCACTTTGTTTTGCTATTTTAATCTACAAGCTCACATTTAGGATCTGCTATTAAAAAAATTAGTGCTTTCACTGAATAAGTATAAATCTGATGGCAAAAGGAAACTTAAGTAAAATGTTGAAAACAACTTTTTACTTGAGTCAGCTTCTACATTGTGGTATTTGCTACTGGTAAGACATTGGAGTACTTTCCAGCTGTATGTGTATGCTTGTAGGCTACTGTACAGTACTGTACAGTACAGTACAGTACAGTACAGTACAGTACATCATGTACTACTGTATGCACATACACAGTACAACCCTCAGAGTTCATTTTACTCTGCCCACACTCAGACGGAAATGAGAATATTACTGTGTGTACTGTAGCCTACTTGAACTGGTTTAGTGGTAATATCTATGAATACCCATTGTGCATATTGCATAATAGACTTACTGTATATGCAACGCAACATGAGTGTATACCACACAGACACACACACACACACACACACACACACACACACACACACACACACACACACACACACACACACACACACACACACACACACACACACACACACACACTTGCACTCTGCCTCTTTTGAGAGAGTCCAAGCATGGCTCTGTGTGCTTGCGTGTGTGTGTGGGTGTGTGTGTGTGTGTGTGTGTGTGTGTGTGTGTGTGTGTGTGTGTGTGTGTGTGTGTGTGTGTGTGTGTGTGTGTGTGTGTGTGTGTGTGAGAGATTTGGGTGCCGTAGGAGATGTGGGGAGTGATGCAGGGTTATGTAACATCAAGTTCATTATAGCGCTAGTGGACTGCGCACACACACACACACACACACACACACACACACACACACACACACACACACACACACACACACACACACACACACACACACACACACACACACACACACACACAGAGAACACACAGAGAGAGAGAACTACAGGTTGTCTCTGAAAAAGATAATTCACTGTGTGCGCGTGCCGTATATGACGTGTATAGCGCTGCACAGAACGTCAGTGAGATGCGTTCTAATTGGTCAAGTGTTCCACTAAGGGGTGACTGACCACACCCCCTTCTATGTTAATGAGTTAATGATGTGATGGTGGTTTCTGCCATGTTGTCAGGAAGTTCAAAAGAGGACACACACACACACACACACACACACACGCGAAGAGGGATTTTTTTTTTGATTGCACGTCTGTGTTCATAGATCTGCATTTATTTCCGACCGCGCAACTAAGTATAAGTTATTATGTCAATTATTAGTGTGCACCTGTTCATATTTCTTCCGTCCATTCGACATGAAGTCACTGTATGGAGGTGTGGCCGTGCGTTGTGTGTGTGTGTCCGTGTGTGTGTGTGTGTGTGTGTGTGTGTGTGTGCGCGCGCACACGCACATGCCGTGATCTGCCGTGGCGCGACTTTACGTTGCGTCGCGTTAGGTTGCGTCGCATTATGTCGTCTCTGGTCGGGTGGAACCTCACATATACTGTAGGTCCCGGAAACTGTTACTTATCAACAGGGTTCAAATACAAATAAAAAAGAGTAGGCCTATACATAGCGCTCTTAGAGCTTGTGGCTTTGCCAATTACCTTTGATATATTATGCTTGTGTGACACCGACGCTGCCTGTGTATAGTGTGATGAAGTAGGCGCGGGCGCGGGCGTTGATTTAGTTAATTTACAACAACAACAAAAACACATGCAAAGTCAAAATGTGGAGATGAGACGTTCTGCCCCGACTGTCAGCGGCGATATGTTGTGCTGCATTGTGGGCTGCGCTATACAGTATGTGGTCATGGTGTGGCACTGGCATTACATTGCGCACGTGTATACGTGCGCTTGTGTGTGTGTGTGTGTGTGTGTGTGTGTGTGTGTGTGTGCGCGCGTGCGCGTGCGTGTGCAAGGCCAGTATGTATATGGATGGGTGTGGTGCATGGGTGAGTCTGCACGTACAGAAGATGGGCGCGCATGTGCACGTATATATATATATATATATATATATATATATATATATATATACCGAAACATGTGTGTGATCTCACCCAGGCTCCATGATGTCATGTCCGTGGGTTTGGGTCCAGCCTTCTGAGTCACCGTTCCATACAGTACGGCTTTTATGTCTCGTAGCATAAATATGGAGTCTGTCTGTTCTCTCCCTCATGCAGTGTAGGGGCGGTGCCAGGTTTAACTTACAGCCTTGGCTGGGCCCACGCACACGCACACACACGCACACGCGCACACACACACACACACACACACGAGTGTTCATGGAAGGAGCCCACCAACCACCACAGTGCACCGCGAGGCCGGCTGACAGGGCTGTCATGAGTTAAGATTAACGGGCCATAGCTAAACGTATAGAGAGACCATGGCTGTACACAGCAGCCAAAATGACGGAGTCTTTTTTTTTCCTTTTCTATCGCTCTCTCTCTCTCTCTCTCTCTCTCTCTCCCTGTGAGCTAATAAGTCTGTTAACTCCACTGCTTACTTACTGCTGGTCGCCATGCATGGATGCATGCATGCATGCATGGGGGCTATAGTCGGAGCCGGTTGCTATGGGCCGGGGTGGGAAAAGGGGGCTTTTTTGAAGAGAGGAGGGAGGAGGAGAGGAGGCTATAGGTTTGAAAACGGGGGGAACAGACCGGCGACGTTTTTGACCTATTATAGGACTGATTGAAGGCCGCTTCTAGAAATGCCTTCTAGAAGGCAAGAATTTGCAGATTTATGAGCTCGCAGGGGTGCACAAAGTGACCTGCCGTGCAGCTTTATAGATCTGCTATCTTTTTTAACCCATTCTGACCTGAGATCAGATTCATACGTGGTTTCCACCGGGGACACACACTGGGTCTGATTAACCCATGCTGACCTGAGATCAGATTCTAAAAAAATGTCAGTCGTTCTTCGATTTTTCAAAAAATAGCAGACCTACAAGCTCTTAGCGCGCCACTCGGTGGCGCGCTATGAGCTTGTAGATCTGCCATTTAGCCCATTGAGACCGGGAAAGCATCTGTGTCATGTTAGATTTTAGCGTTGGCTATTCAAAGTGAGCAAAATGATACATAAGCTCACAGCTTGTACATCTGCTATTTTAGATGTATATATTTTTTTATTTAAATCACGATTAACGATTAACGAAGGTGTGAGAAGTGGTTTTTAGAAGGCGAATTTGTATAGAATCGACCTCAGGGCTTATAGTGCGCCTGTGTCTGTGTGTGTCTGTGTGTGTGCACATGTGTGCACGCACGTGCACATTTAACGCTGCAACACGTGCGCAGCCTCCCACACCGTCTGCGTTTGTAATTGATGAGCGAGAGACAGCAAAGAGACACACAGAGAGAGAGAGAGAGAGAGAGAGAGAGAGAGAGAGAGCAGCAGGTTTGTGGGAGTTGTTGTAACATTATAGGACTCTTTAGTTATCCGGGGCGGCTGGGAGTCCCAGCTGTGCTCGTTAATTCCTTCTCCCATGTTGACACAAGCTGGACGCCGCTAAACGCTGTAGGATGTCATAAAAAAAAAATATATATATATATATATATATATATATATATATATATATATGTGTGGGAATGTCACGTGCAACGACAGCTGACCGGCGGTGACGTCTGCGTGTGTGTGCGTGTGTGTGTGTGTGTGTGTGTGTGTGTGTGTGTGTGTGTGTGTGTGTGTGTGTGTGTGTCGGTACCGCCCAGCGCCCCCCCCCCTGAATCACTTAAACCCCAGAAGCTATAAGTTGTGGGGAAAGCTTTCGCAGAATATAACAGCTCACACAACGCGATGCAATGTAACGCGCCGTGAGCTTGTATATAGATCTGCTATATCTCTCCTGCGAAAGCTTTCCCCACAATAGCAGAAAAGCCTTGAGGGACTCGACCTCATGGGGTGGGTTTAACTTAACCCCTTCAAGGACGGGAACCCCTTTTTGTGCTGGTATATATATATATATATATATATACCTTTTCAAGATGGGAACCCATTTCTTTGTGTTTGTTGTTGCTATGTACAGTAGGCCTACAGTATATAGTCATTTTTCTTTCGGGCCTCGCGGGTCCAAATGGGCTAAGACGAAGTGGTTAAATCGGCGACGGTGACATAATTAGGTTACACAGTTGCCTGCATGTTGATTCATTGTTGTGCTACATGTCAATTCATGGTTCCGTGCATGTGTATCCGACGCGACACATGTTTTCAATCACTTTGTAGCCGCTGGCCCTTTTTTTTTTACACGAGCCCAGAGAGAATTGTGCGCAGTTCAAAACGCCACTGGGGTTTGTGGCTACCGTTTTCCCCCCGCGGTGTTCGTTCATTCATTCAGAC
The DNA here is from genome assembly GCF_963924005.1 of Protomyctophum bolini. Lineage (NCBI taxonomy): Eukaryota > Metazoa > Chordata > Actinopteri > Myctophiformes > Myctophidae > Protomyctophum > Protomyctophum bolini. The sequence goes on along the minus strand of NC_137867.1, from coordinate 8,285,725 downwards.
ATTTTATTACCATTATTTTTTAAGTGCACGTGTCTATATACTTATCCACCGTTGTCTTGCTTCGGTGCCCCGATGTCCTCTCTCTTAACCACGCTATAGCTCGTGGCATCGCTCTGTCAAAACCCGCGTCGAGGCGATTCGCAGTCTTTTGAAACTTGGCACATAGCGTGCGCTGTGCACATCTGTCGTCTTAAAAAAAAAAGAAAAGAAAAAGCCAAACTATATTACTTAAGCGGTTCTAAAAAGTGGGGGTCCGCCGGGCCAGGCATGAGCGACCATCAGGGTTCCTCGAGAGGCGGGGCTTATATACCAAACGGACCCGTACAGAACACAACATGGAACCCAATGAACCGGCATGTGTTCACATTATTTAAGACATTCAACTATTACCGGCAAAAAGCGCACAAGTGGTTAAACCACTTAAAACTATTTGTGTCTATGTGTGTGTGTGTGTGTGTGTGTGTGCGGGGGGGGGGGGGGGGGGCGGTAATGAGGTAATGAGCCATTTGACAGTCAGACGGCCCCCTCTGACCCCTGACCTCCGACCTCCTCCACCAGGCGGTCCTGTGTAAATATAAGCAGCCGTGTGTGACACATGAACCGACAAATCAAACAAGGGTTTCCTTCTCTTTGCCCCGAGGGGCCGAGTACACACGGCGGGCTGTTGCTTTAGGGAGGGGGGGGGGGGGGGGGGAGGGGGGGGGGGGGGTCGACGTCCACGGCAAGCGGTTTCACGAGCGGAGGCTATAGCTAATAGCGTCCGCGACGAGGCGGAGCGCGGGAGCGTCTGTCGACGTCCGCACACATCGGAAGCATCGGTCAACCCTGTGGGTAGAAAAAGTAGTGAAATAATCAATACTCTGTTTATACGAGTAAAAGTCTGGTAATCAAAATGTACAAACAAAAGTCTACAAACATATACTTTAAAGTATACCAAAAGTTAAAGTATACTCGTCGTTATATGCGGAATGTCCCGTGAATAGCAGATCTACAAGCTCACAATCTGTCACAATGTCACGTTGTGAGCTTTCTAGATCTGGCCGCATTTTCAGTTTGAATAGCGCTGAAGTGATTCATGTATGTTTTGTAATAATAATAATAATAATCTAAGCTTACAAAGTAATGAGTTATATAGTTTCAGTTTTGTGTATAGTGGAGTTTAAGTGAAAGTATAATTGAACGTTGGAAATACTCCAGTAAAGTAAAAGTATACTTCAAAATTGACACTTGAGTAAATATACGTACTATATAATATTACTTAGTTACTTTTCCAACACTGGTTGCAGTGCTCAAAAGGTCCTCATGTCATCCTGTGGTATTCGCGCAAATACCTTGGCTGAAAAGCATCGGTAAACATGGACTTCTCATGGTCGTAACGATTCGACGTCACGTGGAAAATGAGCGGTTGTTTGTCACGCACAGCCGGCAGGATCAAAACGTGACACTGGTGATGAAGAATATCTTTATTTTCTGCCTTTTCTGAAGTGCCCAGGATGCTCTTGCAACAAAAAAAAAGGAAAACCAAAAAAAGAGTGTGCTCAAAAACTGGGAAGATGAGCATTCTTAGTGAGTCTAGTGAATATTTACCAGGTGGAAAGTAAGCTATTCTTAAGTACATTTTTGAGGTATTTGTACTTCACTTGAGTATTCCCAATTCCCAGTATACTGTTACTTCTACTCAATTAGCCTACATCTCAGAGGCAAATGTTGCACTTTTACTCCACTACATGTACTTGAAAACTTTAGTTACTACTAGTAATTACTTTGATTACTATACGCTAAACACTTCAACCCTATATGTATACGTTTCAGCCATTCGTGAAAATACGGTATATTTTCAAAATATTTGTATACATTTGAAAACTGGGACATTCTGCATTGTGAATACTTTTTCTACTGTTGGAACTTTAAGCACATTTTGATGCCAAAACTTTTGTACTTTTTACTCAAGTATACATTTTGAATTACGGACATTTACTTGTAATGGAGTATAGTTCTACATTGCAGTATTGATACTTTTTTTTTTATCAATTGAGTCTATAGAAATGCACGACAGAAAGGCGCTGCTGGGAGCAACACAAATAAATGAATGAATAAATAACATCTGTGGACATGGCCCCTGGAGAGAGCAGAGTATATCAGTAATTTAGGAGCCACAGAGCACTTCAGTTGGCTGGGGCCTTTGGCACGCTGTAGACTGTGTAAGACCTACTTAACGAGGGGCCTCACTTTGCTGGGGGTCGTATATCTGCTGGCAACGATGGTAATTATGGTAGCCGTCACTAGCCGAGTACAGAGTTACTTTCAACAACTTCTGGAACTCCCTTTCTCTCCCTCTCCCCGCCCCTCTCTCTCTCCGACTCCCTCTCTCTCCCTCGGCCTCTAAAAAGCCTATATGCGACGGTTGCACACACAGTTTCCGTTTTTGTGAGTCAGGACAAACAAAAACAAAAAACCTTTAGAATGTTATGCCCTATACCAACTTGCCCCCAGAGCGTCAACCAATCATCAGCGCGCTCCGTGGAAGGAGCCCCCTGGGAGTGGTATCCGCTGCCCACAGACCCCGCCACTCCTTTCTCGGTAAATATATATTTTTTGCCTCTAGCGGAGCTTTTTACCGATATGCAATTCATATAAATCAATATTACGCGGGAGGGTGGGCTTTAACCGTGACTATATAATTGGCATCGCTGGAGTGCCAACAATCACGGCAAAGCCGGCCTCGAGTGTAATAGCAATTATACAACAGTTACCATGAAATTAAACAAAAGACGTATTCCTATTGTGGGGGCATTTCCTCTCTCAAAATAACAACCTTCCTGGGAGTGTTATCTCTGTTATCCTGGAAATACACGACGCGGCCTGAGTCCCTGTTTGCTCAGCCAGTCCAGACCCAACAGTGAGATGGCTGCAGTGCGCCGAGACAACTTTTTTTTTCACAAAATGAACACCCAGATGGAACCAAACTTAACTGTCCATCACATTGTAATTAAGATATTTTGAATGCCAGACTTGAGCTGCAGCGCTATACGTCTGCAAACTGCTAACCTGGCCACTTAACGGAATGCGGAAGTTCTCTTTCAATCTCAATGAGGAAGTTCCAATGTTTGTAAACTACATGAGGCAACGTCCTGCTTTGCGGCGAGATCAAACGACTCTCTCTCTCTCTCTCTCTCTATGGGTCTGGGTGCGCGGATATAGAGAGCCTATTTCAGCCAGTCAGAGAGATCGCTTGGTCGGAACTATACCTGTTGTATAATGTATCGCATGCATTGCTGACTAATTGAGTGCAATGGACCACAACTGAAAGCTTTTTTTGACTGTGCTGCCGTATGTGATCAAACATGTTAATAACGCTAACTCTTCATTTGCCAGCCACGTACATATCCGTACCCCGCGCCGATGGGACGTTATACGCCAGCCACGTACATATCTGTACCCCACTCCCCCCCTCCCCCGTCCACACCATATATGAAGCGGTTGAGCCGAGAATCAGCTTTTTAACATTGGTCCGGTTGCTAGGCAACGCCTCCATCACCTCCAACACCAGGATCTTTGCACACGGCCCCATAGACCTCCCCATAGGAGGTTCAAAGTAGGCCTTATAAGTCCAGAGTCCAGAGTATCTCTGAGTCTTATAATTCTGGAAATACGAGCGCTGTCCACGGTGATCGGTATCCATCCAAGGTTCTGATGTCGCTCCCTGACGCGTGAGCTATAATGCTCGTTAAAATGGTGGTCTGGAGGCTGGTAAACAGGAAATGAACATGAGGAAAAAAATCAAAGAATCCCCTGGCAAGGCTTAGCTATACACTCTGCTGCCACCTAGCGAGGCAAAAAAGAGTAAAATGTATATTATGTATCAATCAATCAAAATGATAATAAATAATGTTATGCGCATTTCTTAAAGGTAGAGTAAGTGATTTCACTTAATTCAAATATCACTTATGTTTTTGTTTTGTTGTGATAATCCTCTCTACTATAGAGTGTGCTGACCATATAAGGAGTTCCTCCCTGTCCCCAGTTAACCCCTGGGGGTCAAAAAACCTTAGGTTTCGTTTTTGACTCTCTATCCTGATTGGACGAAGGCTTAGGTCCCACAGCCAAAAACGAAACCTACGGTTTTTTGAGTGAAATCACTTACTCTACCTTTAACAAGGTTAAAGTGCTTCACAGAAAGAATAGAATCAAATAAAAGGACAATGAATCACGCACAGGGAACAATGGATTAAAATGACTCAGCCTACATGCTTATCTTAATTTATTTTCCCAATAAAAGTCATTTTTTACACACATGTAAAGCGACTTTGAGTACTGCTATATAAAATCCAGGTATTATCATTATTATAATAATTATTATAATCAAACAAATAAAAACACTGGAAAGGAAGAAAAAAAACATTAGGGGATAAAAAAAAAAAATGGAATGGAGGTGGAAAGTAATGAAAGCCAGTAAATGATATTCAATCATCCATGAACGTTCATAATAAAAGAGGGCTCTTAAGACAGGATTTAAATGTCACTAATGATGTCGTTAGTGTGATGTCAATAGGCAGAGTGTTCTAATGTACGTATGTAATGTACGCATTCACTCAGGTCTGCTCTCACTAAACAACTTGGAAAACATTGCCCTTTGGGCAGAAAGCTTGTATCTCCCTTTGTTTTAAAATATATAAATGCCCTATACTTCATCATACAAGATACATGTTTTAACCCATTTTGGGGCGGGAACCCCTTTTGGGTGTTAGCATTATGTTATGCTTTATAGCTATTGAAAACTACAAGCTTTAAAGCTTTAAAACTACAAGCTCATAGCGCGCCACCGAGTGGCGCGCTATGAGCTTGTATATAGGTCTGCTATTTTTGAAGAATCGTGAAAAGTGACATGAAAGTGTTTCGAGAGCGACTGACATAGCTTTTTCAAGAAAACCGTCAGGATTTAGAAGACATTTGCATTAATCGTTCCCGCAGGTCAACGAAAAAAAAAGAGAAAAGGAACGTTTTTTTGGACACACATGCAAAGTTTTCCAGTTTTCCACCCACGACGACGACGTCGTTTGTGTGGAAGTCTTTCAGCTGTTGAGTCATACAGTGGGATCCTTGTGGGGCCCTTCAGTCAGACATTGTTATAATACCCAGGCATGGGTTTTAACGATGCCAGCCAAGCATGGACAAGCTGTGTGTGAGTCACTCTGAGGTGCCCCGCCATGCCGTCCACACACTATGAAACAGTGGTGGTGGTGGTGGTGGGGGAAGGAAAGGGGAATGAAAGGTAACTGTAGGCTACTTGAGTTTTTTTACACCACTTGAGGTGACCACCACGCTGTCCAACACTCTATAAAACTGTATACTTGCAGCTACAGTGGTTCACACTGCATGGCCATACAGTCCCACCACTGACTCGTCATCTTTGAGTCCAGTACTACTATACAAAGAATGTGCCGAATTGATGGCACCGTTTCTCTCCACTCGACTCAGTGGCTAATGCTAAATGCTAAAGTGGCTAATGCTAATGCGCGCGTCCGTCCGCCTGTTCTTGTCCGTCAAACTATTATAGTACTTTGAGTGGCGTCCTCGACCTCAGAAAATGCTCCCGGTCAAATATGACTCTTTACATGAATTGACCTGTATCTACTGTATAGTGTCCTGTATGAGCTTGTGAGATCTGCTCATATATTGTCAAAAGTCAAAAGTGCAAAAATGTCCGTCTTTGAAATAGTGGAAAGCAAGTCATATTATGCTATACCCATTGCAGAAAACAAAACAACATGTGATTAACTACTCCTTTAAGTGCAGTATACTCAAGAACGTACATGCACTTTGTTACACTGTCCAGAGGTGGAAAGTAACTAAGTACATTTACTCAAGTAGTGAATCCGAGTAGCCTATATAGTTATTTTTCCACCAGTTGTGAGTCATCGTATATTAAACGGAGAGTTGATCCATCCCGACACTCTATTAAAACACAACACGCTCCCCTCTCTCTGAGTGATGCAATTAGTTGTAGCAGGAGTAGCACTATAGTCCTCCACACTGCACACACACACACACACACACACACACACGCACGCACGGTCGCACGCACGCACACACGCACACACGCAAGCACACGCTCACGCACACACCCCCTGTGGGCGTGTGTGGGGGTCCGGGTCGGCCTATACTAGGTGTTTTGCGTTTGAAGATGGTGGTGGTCCACAAGGCGTCTGGGTTCTGGAGATGGAGTGAGCTTTCATTAACTCTGTCAACAGCAGCTGCGCTTAAGTTCTGCTAATTGAATCCTTCTGGAGCAAAGCCGGCTAAAACGGCCCGCTCAGGCTGAGCGCTATAGAACGATAACTAGATTGTGTCGCTATATACAGTATCCGTTATACAGTTGCAATTGGCGATTTGTAAAACTATATTTTTATAGTTATGGCTACAGAGCGCGGAAGTCTGACGTCACCGCCGCTAGAGGGTGCTATTCCATCGGTTCTCGGGGGGTTATTTTCTGCGTTGAAATTCCCACAGGGTCATCTTAGATCGTCTTCATTATGAGAACTGCTTAGACAAAATTAAACAAATCATCCAGGATTCCTTCCAGCAGGGGGCGACATCCAAAACAGCCAGGCCGGCTCTAGCGTCATTTTAGTCTCAAAGCGGTCTGTCCCCGCGTCTAAAATCAATGTCGCTTTCAAGTATGTGACCTCATGTGCGACGGGGCAGCCCGGAAATGTGGCCTATGGCTTTGTTTGACTGGTCTCTGGCGTTTATTGTGGTTACTCTTTGGGTATATTTGTATACACTTGCACCTTCGCTCGATGCTTCATATCCATATGAGTAAAACTGTCGGGGGTGATTTGTTTATTTTACTAACACAGATCTTAAAGATCTAAGATACCGCCTGTGTGGATTTCAATACAATAAATAACCCCCCCCGAACAAGGGCAATAGCGCCCTCTATAGCGGCAGTGACATCAGGATTTCAATGGTCTATATACTCTATAGTGCTCGCCTGCTCGGTGTGAATGGCCCAAAACGTTGACATGGTGAAGGCCATTGCACAGCAGCGTCCACAGGCCTGTTGTGTATATGTGGACATTGGACGCAACTGTTGTTTGGGGGCCGGTGGAATGCCTATATACCGATGATGTCACCGGTCTAGGCATGGTTTCTCGAACTGTCCACAGCCTCACCAGTTGAGACACAGAGTGCGTAGACACAGACTTGGTGCCATCTTATATAATGAGCATCAGAGAGAGAGAGAGAGAGAGAGAGAGAGAGAGAGAACCCAATTATTTGAAGATAAGGATGAAGTGGTCCTTTTTAAGTCGGGTTCTCAACCTCTTCTGAGTCGAGCGCGCTTATTTTGACGATCATTTCTTTCGAGATTTTAAAGACAAAAACGCCATGTTTTTTTTTTGTTTTTTTTTTTCAATGTAAAACTCATTAAACAGATTATTTGGGAAATTGGGTGCCCGGTATATATCTCCCTGCTTTAAAGTAAAGTTTAGGGGGTGGTTTGGGGGGGGAGGAGGGAGGGAGGCGTATATGGAAGCCAGGGACCCTGCAGCATGCAGCAGCGGCTGGTAGTGATTCCTGTGTTGACGATAATGGTCCATATGGGAAAGGTTTCGGAGAGTGAGAGAGCGCCGCGGGGGGGGGGGGGGGGGGGGCTACCATGGCGGAACAGTTTCCTCGGCTCATGGGTTGCTGTGGAGTCTCATGTGCAAACTATATAACTGGAGGCAGGTCGGTGTCATTATGCTGTGCTTAGTTATAACCTCCAACCATATGAGAGGGGGGGGGGGGGTGAGGATGTTGGGGGGGGGGGGGGGGGGTGGTCCTGTTTAACCCATTCTGAACGGGAACCCATTTTGGTGTTAGCATCATGCTATGCTTTAGCTATTGAAAAATAGCAGATCCACAAGCTCATAGCGCGCCACCGAGTGGCGCGCTACGAGCTTGTAGGTCTGCTATTTTTGGAAATCGAAGAACGACTGACATTTTTTAGAATCTGATCTCAGGTCAGAATGCGTTAAATCAGACCAGTGTGTGTCCACTAGTGGAAACCTCGTATGAATCTGATCTCAGGTCAGAATGCGTTAAGTATAGGGCAGTGGAGCTCAAACCCTGCACCTTAACGTTGACCGTATATATATATATATATACAAATGGAACCAAATGGACCCTTAGAAGTTTTCCGACTCTTAAGGGTCAATTTAGAAACCCCCTGCAAGGAGCCCTGAGAGTCCCACCCATGCATGCGGGATCCCGGTTTGTGTATATACCACTATATAGCCTATCAGGGGCCGCATGAGGCGTTTTAGTTTCAAAAGGAAAAAGAGCCAGGAAAATGTGGCAATGGAGTGGGGGTAATAATAATAACTAATAAGTGCAGAGGAGGTCAGTGTTCTTCTCTCTGCCGTGTTCTTCTACCATGGGAGGAGGGGGAGGGGGAGGGGGAGGGGGAGGGGATCGGGCACACATACAGAGCAGGCATGAACCAATAAGATCCACCGGCTGTTTTTTCCCCTCCCGGCAAATCTGAATCCGCCCCGGCCTCTAGACCATGAAATCACACTGGCTGGGGAAGGCTATAGTGTGTGTATACGCCACAGGTATGCGTGTGTGTGTGTGGGGGGGGGGGGGGCAATAATAATTAATCTTCCAGCTTCGCCCCAGCTGGTGGCTGGCTCAGTGGGGGAGCAGTTAGGTTAGGGGCTAATATAGGTGTCTATGTGTGTGCGAGGGGTCTGGAACGGGACGTCCGGATCTTGTGCGTATACAGTATAGGCTATGGCCCATAATGACCTCAGGCATATATTGTGTACATTGCAGGCGGGTTACACGCAGGATGCCGGGGCGGTTATAGTTATAGCTATAGTTTGTTCCATGTCTTAGAAGTCACCGAGTCAAGGGGCCCCCCGCCGCCCGCCGGGCCCCCGGCGGGGGTTGTATAGCACTGACCTTGTAATGTGCAGCATGCAGGGGACTGTGTGAACCCCTTACATAAGTTTTACTGATGAGTTGTGCAGGGTTCCGGGGGGCAGGCCCAATATAATGTGATGATGTGGTCGGCCGCGCAGTATAGCTGAAGCCGCGCTTCAGGGCCTTTAGTCATGAAAAAAAGAGCACAAGAGGCAAAGTGCACGCCTGCACGTCTCTCTCGTCTCTCCAAGCTTCCGCAACAACTCAAATTCGAAAAGTCTCCTGAAAGAATATAGTATTCAAAGATGTGTGCCGCATTTTACGATTTCTCAAAGATAGCAGACCTATACGAGCTCGTAGCGCGCCACTCGGTGGTAGATCTGCTGTTTTTCAATATAGTTAAAACACCAAAAGGGGTTCCCCGCGCACACGTACAGAGCGGGTTAAAGCCAACGTCAGGTTTCCTCGGGTAAATGAAAGCCCGATGAAGACCCGTTGGCGTTGGGGGTGTTTCTCAGTAAATGCAGCAGTGTAGTGTTATACTTATTGCATGCACAGTAGCAGTTGGAATCCGACGTGCATTTTAGATCCAATTCCTGTGAATCCTCCGATGAGACCACAGTCTAATCAGTATATAATCTTCCACAGCTGAAGCTATTATCAGTATTCCAGCGTCCAGGGGAATCAACCAATAGGATGTCTTGTGTGTGGTTGTTGGGGGGGGGGTGGTGGGGGGGGGGGGGGGGGGGGGGTCAGAGGGGTCCGTGGACTCCACTTAGAGGACCGACACTTAAGAGGCTGCTCCTGCTGTGTGGAGGTCAAAGATCACGTCCATCCACATCAGAGGCTTATTATTGCAAAGCACAGGTGGTCCTGACCCTGCCTGGGTGGGACGACGCGCGCGCACGCACGCACGCACGCACGCACGCACGCACACACACACACGCACACACACACGCACACAAATTCACACACGCGCTCTACTTTCACTAGTTTGGGTCCCATAAGGAGAGACATCAAATTTCTCTTTTGGGTCTCAAGCTAAACAAGAAAATACGTTTGGGAACAACTGCACTAGACCTCTACCAACACCCCTGTGTGGTAGGTGCGTGCGTGCGTGCGTGCGTGCGTGCGTGCGTGCGTGCGTGCGTGCGCCTAATAACACAAATCAACACCCCTGAAATGAAACAGTTCCGTCAGGCCAAGGTGCCCCTGCAGCGAAGACCCACATGGTTACATACCACACTGCTCCAGGCAGCGCACCCCTCGGCGCCTCCGGCCTCCCAGCTCTCCTGCATGTGTGTGTGTGTGTGTGTAGTGTCAACGCACGCAGAGATGACAGATCGGAGCAGTGTGGTATAACCAGGTCTCCTGCATGGGAGCAGCGCAACGGGACCTGTGTATATACATACCAGTGGTGGGAGAGAAAAAAAAAGTACCCGCATTTTGTACTAAGGTAAAAAAAGTGAGCTGTAAAGATCGTCTATTATAGTCAAAAGATTTCTTACACATTTGAAAACTTTGAAATGGGACACTCTGCATGAAGAGTACTTTTACTTTAAGTATTATTTGTTTTATACCAAGCACTTTTACTATACATACTAGTACCTAAGTACATTTTGAATTCCTGGAATTTAACTTTACTTGTATGTACATCGACGTGTCGCAACGTTGATATATACTTTCACCTAGAGTAAAGCTCACGCGAGTACTTTTCCCTGCAGAGAGAGAGAGAGAGAGAGGACGGCTCTCCGCCATGCCTTAATCAAGCATGTCTGAGGTCTATTAATATCCTCGCCAAAACGTCTGCAGCGCGCGCCTCTGTACGCCAACAGAAACAGCTATAATATAGGCATGCTATATAGAAACAATGGGCCTACATGGCCTCATCTCACAGGCAGCCGTGGAAAAACGACTCCCGTTCTTTATAACAAACCCATTTAGGCCTGACGTCGAGAAAAAAAGAAAAAAAAAAAATCTTCGAAATCGTGACAATTTTCTGAAAGATTTGAGGCACATTTTTTTTTACGATTTCTCAAAAATAGCAGACCTACACAAGCTTGTAGATCTGCTATTTTCCAATAGCTAAATTATAACATAATGTTTAAAGGTATAGAGTAAGTGATTTCACTTAATTCAAATATCACTTCTTTTTTTGTTTTGTTGTGATAATCCTCTCTACTGTAGAGTGTGCTGACCATATAAGGAGTTCCTCCCTGTCCCCAGTTAACCCCTGGGGGTCAAAAAACCTTAGGTTTCGTTTTTGTTCTCTATCCTGATTGGATGAAGGCTTAGGTCCCACAGCCAAAAAACGAAACCTACGGTTTTTTGAGTGAAATCACTTACTCTACCTTTAAAACACCAAAAGGGGTTCCCGGCCAAAATGGGTTGGGTATATATACATTTGCTTGAGTCAAAGTACGGAAGTATTGGTATCAAGATGTACTTAAAGCACCGAAAGTAAAAGTACTCAAAAAGTATACTCAAAGTTTTCAAATGTAATAAAACATCTTTGAAATTGGTAGATCTGGCATAAGCTCACTGAGCTTGTATAGATTGGCTATTGTCAAACTGCCGATATATACTGTATATAGGTATAGTAAAGTTATGTTTTGTAATCATAATCAAAATCGACAAAGTAACTAGTATAACTAAAGTTTGCAAATATTTGTAGTGGAGTAAAATTTTTTTTTTTTATGTAATGGAGTAAAGTATTGGAAAAGAGCGTTGCCAATTGACGCGTTTTGAGCTTGTGGATCTGCTGCTTTTGCTTTATTTTTATTTTTGAAATCCTGACAAGCAACAGTACATACCGTGCAGTACCAAAGTAAAAGTAGCCTACTAGCCCATTTAGACCTGAGTTAAAAACGTTCACTTTGAAACAATATATATTCCAAGATTTGCGCCACATTTTTACGATTAAAAAAAAATAGCAGACCTGCAAGCTCGTAGCGCGCCACTCGGTGGCGCGCTACGAGCTTGTAGATCTGCTATTTTTTTAAATAGCTAAATTATAACAATGTTTAAAACACCAAAAGGGGCTAGTACTACATTGTTTTTTTTAAATGTGTCAATGTCTTTGAAAATAGCTGATTTACAAGGTTGTGATCTTGAGATTGAATAGAGAAAGTAATATGGATTATTTGGATACGTAAAAAAAAAAGATATAATCTAACTAATGTTTTCAAATAATTGTAGTGGAGTAACGAGTACAATATTTAGTACTGTAGTGGAGTAGAACTTCTAAGTATAAAGTATTGGACAAGTAAAAGTCCCTCAAAATGGTACTTAAGTACAGCATTTGAGTAAATGCAATCAGTTACGTTCCAGCACCGACAGTACAGTACAGTACAGTACAGTACAGTACAGTACAGTACAGTACAGTACAGTACAGTACAGTACAGTACAGTACAGTACAGTACAGTACAGTACCATGGCCACATCAGAGCGTTTGAGAGAAACGCTACAAATTCCAAATACTGCCAAGATCAAGTGCAAAGTGCTGACTGATGAGTCCCAGTGTTTAGAGGATTCTGTGGGTTTTATAAAAAAAGGAAATGGTAGATGGTGTTTATAGAGAAAGTTGATAGGAACTTTTTTTTCTCCCCAATTCCAGACAAGGCATTATTACTTGTGTCCATGGCCAGCCACACACTCTTAACACGTTTAGCCTGTTAAAGCATGGTGGATTTAGACGTACGTCTCGGTGGAATAGCTTTGAGTTATGTAAATCGTCGCTGTCGGACATGAAACCTCTTATCTTTCATTATTTTCTTTCCTTTACGTCGTCACACGAAAGCATCAAAAGTATACGTAGCAGATCCACAAGCTCGAACCGCGGCGCGAAGCAACTCATATTGAGCTTGTGTAGATCTGCTATACTTTTGCTTTCTTTTTCTTCATTTGAATCCTGAACAGTGCCAGTTTTGGACACATGTTACACTAAAGGTAGAGTAAGTGATTTCACTTAATTCAAATATCACTTATTTTTTTGTTTTCTTGTGATAATCCTCTCTACTGTAGAGTGTGCTGACCATATAAGGAGTTCCTCCCTGTCCCCAGTTAACCCCTGGGGGTCAAAAAACCTTAGGTTTCGTTTTTGACTCTCTATCCTGATTGGACGAAGGCTTAGGTCCCACAGCCAAAAAACGAAACCTACGGTTTTTTGAGTGAAATCACTTACTCTACCTTTAACAATAGACTGGAATGAACTCGTTTTGCGGTCGTCTGATCCGGTTGAGAGCTGAATCTGGATGCAGACCCCGTTCTCCTCCGAAATTATTCCCCCGTCAGCCATGAGTAACTGTGTGAATCTGACACGTTTCTTTACTTCGAGTACTTCTTGTTATACTTTGTTTGGTACTATGTGCGTGTGTTCATTTTTGGGTTGTCCTAGTAGCGACTGGCCGACCTCAGGTTGCTCGATTTTTTTTGCATTCACTGTGGGGGAACAATAATACTGTACATTTGCAAACCGTTGCGCCCCAACTGGCATACCGCATCACACTAGTCAGTTTTGAACGAAGACCAGACTTTTGGCCGCACGTGAATCCTTGACGATATCATGGCTAACATAACATAACAAAGGCCAAAGTTATACTAGCCTATGAATTCCAGGCCGAGGCTGCTCGTTCAGCAGAATGAGTTTTTTTTTTTCGTTTTCCACTTTGGTTCTCTGTCTGGCTGCAGTGCTCCTTCCCTGTCTGAGCCAGATCTCCAAAACGGCACCACAGTTATTATGATGTATAGGAAAGTCCAGAAGAGACTACAATTTCACATTGAAAGGCTCCCTATATCCCGTCCACAGACCAATCAGGCTGTCCCGGCCTGGTCCCGCCCCTTCGAAACAACAAGGTTAACCAGACTGATAAGCGAAGTGAGGGGAAAAAATCACACCCGTGTGAACTGAGTGGTTCAACTCCCCTCTCCCCCCCCCCCCTCCTCTCTCTCTCTCTCTCTCTCTCTCTCTCATTAGCAGGCAACAGTACAGCACTATCTCTCCCTCTGTTTCTGGCACAACAGCGCCCCCTACTGGTACTAATAGTCAGACTCATTAACGTCACATACAGTATATAGGCGGACGGTATACATATAGGTGAACAACACGGACATTGCTGTTCCTCGGAGTGGTTTGCACCATCAATTTATCATAATTATTCTCGTCTCTCCATTTTTCCAGTGACGGTGTTCGCCGCCCCGGGCTCCAACGTCACCCTGCCGTGCCGGCTGTTCCACGCGGTGGAGAAGAGCCCGTTCGCCGACGTGGGCCTGCGAGTCAAGTGGACCAAGGTCAGTGGTGGTGAAGCAGCCATAAGGACATGTATAACCCATTCTGACCTGAGATCAGATTCATACGAGGTTTCCACATGGACACACACTGGTCTGATTATAACCCATTCTGACCTGAGATCAGATTCTAAAAAATGTCAGTCATTCTTCGATTTTTCAAACATAGCGGGCCTACAAGCTCGTAGCGCGCCACTCGGTGGCGCGCTATGAGCTTGTAGATCTGCTATTTTTTCAATAGCTAAAGCATAACATGATGCTAACACCAGAATGGGTTCCCGTTCAGAATGGGATAAGGGCTGTATTTTGCGTGTCTTATAAGTACTCTACAGGTCTTATTCCCTATAACTTGAGTAAACGAAAGACCTGGAGGCGCATGGTCAATGCTCTTTGGCCACTCAGAAAAGCCTAAATGGCATTGATCACACCTCCTCCAGGTCTTTAGTTTACTCAAGTTATAGGGAATAAGACCTGGTACTTAAAGGGACACTTCACCCTTTTTGCAAAAAAAATATATGTTAATGACGTTTAGGAGCTTTAGAACACTTTCCTGGATGTCTTTATGTGTGTAATATGTGGTTTTATAGATATTTTAGATTGTAGCAGTGAGCCTGTTGTCTCTGATGTCATGGACACTGGGCTCACTTCCTTCCTGGACTACATGTTGTCTCAGTAAGACAGCTCTCCCCCCTATCCACAAGGAGGAGCAGTGCACCAAAGAATTATGGGAATTGTAGTCCAGGAAGGTAGTGAGACCAGTGTCCATGACATCAGAGACAACAGGCTCACTGCTACAATTTAAAATATCTAAAACCACACATTACACACATAAATACCCCCAGGAAAGTGTTCTAAAGCTCCTAAACGTCATTAACATATATTTTTTTGCAAAAAGGGTGAAGTGTCCCTTTAAAAATACAGCCCTCAAGTACTGCACA
Source organism: Protomyctophum bolini (assembly GCF_963924005.1). NCBI lineage: Eukaryota > Metazoa > Chordata > Actinopteri > Myctophiformes > Myctophidae > Protomyctophum > Protomyctophum bolini. The sequence goes on along the minus strand of NC_137867.1, from coordinate 8,270,591 downwards.
GTTACAACAAGTGTTTTGCAATTTCCAATACTTTTTCACTTCTACTCCACTACATCTCAGATCCAAAGGTTGTACTTTTATTCCGCCACATTTGAAAACCCTTAGTTACTATAGTCACTATGTGGATTTTTGATTATTATTACAAAAAAAACATTAACCAGCCTATATACATT